>NC_141148.1:135225122-135376928 GCF_053477565.2 Lygodium microphyllum
CAAGGCTAGAAAATCGAGCATGAAAATTCGAGCAACAAGCTACCTTCTAACATACCTACCCCTAGAGCATCACTGACGTATACAGATAAAAATTGTAGATTAAAATTAAATATAATGAAGACACACACATAGAGCTCACATAACTCATCCCAATAATGACACAAAAAAGTGTAATCCATGTTCATCTCACAAAGAAGGTGGTAAAAAAATAGTCTGATCTTGAAACATAGAGGAGGAACTAATTTCAATCTCCCAATGAACAAAACAAGTTCACATTACAAAATTATTTCTTATATCATTCCATATCGTGGGATGAAGCTAACAAAATGGACACAATAGATGAAAGCTCATTAAAGGAGCTGTACATGTCCAAAAAGAAAAGGCCGTATGTTGAATTCAAAAATACCCTAGCCTCGAATACCTTAAACATAGTGATTTATCTGCCTATATAAAACCCTTAAGACGAAAGGATACTTTTTTTAAATGACAAAACATTTAGGGAAATGTTTCCTCAAGGCTTTGGCCATCCACAAGACCAAAAAGCGCACTATCCAACTCTTGGAAGTAGTGCTTGAGCCAGCTCCACCTTAGTAAGAGCTGCTTGGTGTATGAATTGATGCACGACTTCATTGAGTCCCAAGACCTTTATGAAGACATAGTATAGGTGTTTGCATGGCATGTATACCAAATTCTTTGTGTCTCGCTGAGTAAAGTCCTCACATGAGCATCTTGGATATTGTGACACAGTGATAGAATAGGTCAACCCATCTGCTATTGAGCCTTCTATCTTTAGAAAGTAAACATGAGCTTCATCAAGAGTAACAATACTCTCTTTCACAACCTCTGCAACCATTGACTTTTCCCTATTTATTCGTTCTTGAAACTGTTTATATAACTTGCTTCTCCACTTCACAGGCTTTCCATTTCTCCATAGTGGCCGCTCATGGCTTGGAGGTGGCCTATCACGTGGAACTGTGAAGCTATCCACAACCTCATCATTCTCTGCAAGAACAAATCCAGCTCTTTGCAAGTTTGCTTTCTCTGTCTCTGTCACCATGGTGCTTTGAGCAATCTTCCATGTCGCTGGAGCATCTCGTGGTATTCCCATCACACTGAGCTATCCACCTTCCACGTATGGAGAACATCATTTCCACAAAACCATATGAATTGTCCCACTGTACCATCAGAACTATAACGTCTCCTTCCTTTGAAACATGGTGCAGGCACACCTACAGTTGCATTCTTACCAAGAGGGTTAATTAGTTTCCCACATCTAGCCTTCTTGGACTCCAAGAAGCCAAAACAAGTCACAAGACTATGTGATTCTGTTCTTCTGATGGCCCAATGCGTAGGGTGGACTGTGCTCTCTTTGCATATCTTCAAGGCAATTTCTGTCTCCTTTTGCAAATTCTGCTCCATTCCATCACCTCTAAACCCCATTGTTTTGCCAATAGTCACTGTTGAATATTCAAGTCTATGGCTATCTGTTGGCAAGATCACTCTTGGGTCTACGTTATCCCTTTTCCTTCTAACACTTCTTGTCTCTTGTTGTGGTTTAAACATCTCTAGTGATTGCACACCTGCCTTTGAGAGCACTGCATGTGTCAGATCAATCAGCTTTTGACTAGAACCACTTGATTCTCCACACAAAATTTTTTCTTTCAATCTTTGCAAGGTTGGTCCACTACCAAGGTTCTTTCCTTCCATAAATGCTTTGTAGTGTGCACTTTGCAACACATCCACTGTCAAATCAGCACTACATGCCTCATAGAGTGAGACATACTTAGATTGCCCATGAGTTGCTCACATGCTCGAGTGCTTACATTCTGATAAATTTGTTGTTGGCACAAACCCTACATTTTCATGCTGCTCCATGAACATCCCTCCCCATTGGGAAACCCTGACATCCCACCAGTGGAACCAAGCCATCAATCCAGGGAGCTCTCCATCCTTTACATGGACAGGAGACCAAAACTTTAAGAGTGCCTCTTTGCACTGTTCGGCTTCTTGCTCTGTCCTTGCAACCTTCCATTTTCTACAAAGAAGTTTGTGCTCCTCTAGATATGGGGCCTTGACACATCTCTTTGCATGCATGACCATGCTGATCTCCCAATGAAACGAGCAAGTCCTTTCCCTGCCATGCATGATATTGCTTGGTCCTCCATTGTAGACTATTCTAATTGCTAGCCAATTTGCTTGTGCTACATCTGCCATAAAACCTCGAAATTTTGGGATAGAGAATCCATTTGCTATCATAAAATTATTTAACATTTGCCAAAATGATACTTGTGCATGCTCATCCTCCACTTTGAACTCGCAGGTTGCAATGGTCATTATTTCTCGAATATGGGGATCATAAACATGAGCTCCCATTGTGTTCCAACCTTTCACCCTATGCACATGGTCAAAGTGGATCCATTGATCTCCCAAAGATCCACCAGGTTGCATTCTATTAACAAGGTCAACTCCTGAGCCTGGTCCAATTGTAGACATCTTGAATATGTGTGGCATGACATTATCTCCAAGCTGTTGCGAAAACAAAATACTGTGAAAGAAGGGGTACATGCACTTTCTTTTCAATGCCGAAATTGCATCAAGCCCGCCTTTAGCATGTCACTTGTCTCTTCTAGCAATGTTTACTGACCTTTGCATCCTTCTTCTCTAAGACAATGGGGTAAGGTTCTCCAGCACCTCATGCAACTTGGCTTCATTGAAATCCTCGGAGCAATCTTCTTTTGAAATCAACATTTCCATCACAAGATCTTGACCAACAGACACTTCAATGGTTTTACATGACACGGAATGATTTATTTGTGCACGAGTTTGCACCATGTCTTCAATCTGCTTTTGCTTTTGTCGACACGAGCCATCTTGCACAGGGTGATCATGAAAACCAACATGAATAGCACATCTTGTGGTATTCACTTTGTCAAAGGGAATACAGTAGTATATATATGCAACACAAGCCTTTACACACTCAGGAGACATTCCACAATGTGTACACCTCAAGGTCCCAACCTCAGGCTGCAGAGGGCCAGTTGATGAAGGAGGCCTCTTCAACTTACCTTTCCACTGGGTCTCATTAGCAATACCAGTCCTCTCTAGATATGGACATTCCAAGGAGAAGCATCTAAGATAACCACAACATCTGCTCATCCTCACCGTGGCATTGAAGAAATCTTGAGAAACAGTAGTGTACTCTGCCCATGTGTGCCATCATTCTTTTGGTCCATTCCATGCATTGAGCTGCCCTCGATCGGCTTAGGTGGCAACTCAAACATAATGTAGCCATTGTATGTAATTGGTAGCTCATCCACCTTTTGTATCTCTTTGACAGATGAGTATGCAACATGAAGAGAACTAGATAAGGGAAGCCTATCCAGTAGAACTTGCACACTCATTGAGTCACTCATTTGCTTTATAAGAGGGATATGCTTAAAACACGACACTTATCACACTCACAACACCGTATTTTCAGTTTCCAGTTTTTAGCTTTTCATTCAGCACTTTTATTTTGGATAGCTGGACCTCATCAGTTGTATCACAGTTTGTCTCATAGGCCAGTTTTGGTCTTTAGAAGACGTTAATATAACTTTTTTTCTTTTCTTTCTTTCTCTCTCTCTCTCTCCCCCCCAAACAAGCAAGCAGAAGGAGGACCAAAAAAACCTTGCACAGAGGAGAAGGCGGACCGATCAAGCAAGCGAGAGCAAGTTTTTTGTGTGTCAATATGGGTGCATTTCAAAACGCAAGTACAACAGGGGTGCTGCTTCTGTGAGTCGACTGTGAAGAGCCAGAGGCTTGTAGCTTGCATCGATCAAAGCCACAAGGTAGGTGCTTCTCCTCTCTTGGGTGTGTTTGAGGTTAGAGTGTGTGTTTCAGCTGCGTTTCAAAATGCACTCTCAGTCACGTTGGGGCTTCCACAAGGCTCGCTCTGGCTCCAACAAGGTTTACTAGTGCGTTTTAAAACGCAATTCATAACCACACAGTGGGCAATCAGAGAGTGCTGATGTGCCTTCTGTAGCTCGCAAAGCAGGGGATCTGCGAGTGATGCAAGGCCAGTAAGGCGGCCCTCTAAACTTTGCAAGAGGTAGTCCATGTAGGTGAGAGAGAAGTATGAAGACTTGCTCAAGAAAGCTCCGTATGTATGGCCTGTTTCAAGTGCGTTTCAAAACGCAGTCGTAGTCACAATGGGGCTTCCTCTTCGAGTCCTGCAAGGCGGCCCTCTAACATCTCTAATAGCCACCAATGCTTTTCAAGAAGTATGAAGTTTGCTCAAGAAAGCTCCGCTGTACAAAGATGTGCTTCTCTCTGGCACTTATGATGTGCTATTATGATGGCCAATTCCTGCTATTATGATGGCCAATTCGACTCACAGAAGCACATCATGGTTCAATTCTTGAGGGCACCCAATGGCGCTACAGCGAGTTTCTGAACGCTATCAAGAAAGGCAAAGTGGAGAGGGTCCGCTTCAGCAAGGATGGTTCTACCCTGCAGCTCACTGCTGTCAATGGCCATCGTGCCAGTGTCACGCTTACAAACGACATCTCTGTACCTGAGACTGGTGTTACGATTCAGGATGTAGCCGGTGTTGATCAGGCCAAACAGTTACCAATTTCTCTTCCCCTATCTGGGTACTGCATACTTTGTTAATAGGCCCATGGGTTGCTTTATGAATAGCTTGCTCCCCTGTGGTAAACTCAAGCAATACAACACGAAATCTATACACATTGCTTGTGATAGTATGGTGCTGAAGCTGATACTGTAGTGTGTTTTCAGCCATCAAAGACATGCAAATCCTCACCAAGACCAGGTGTGAAATCCTGAAATCAAAAACCCTGACAGTCCATCCACTATCCAAGTCAATTTGAGCTCTTGATACGCCTATGTATGATGGGAGGTGCAACGTAGCTGTGATACTCCACACTTCTGGCAGCTTCAGAAGCTATTTTTATCTGCATTTGCCGCAATAGAGCCCCTTCCCTGTTTGCTCCTCTACGCCTTCCATAAATTACAAGAAGTTTTGGACTTTCTTGATAACCCTGACAAGCACACTGCCTTGGGTGAAAAAATTCCCAAGGGTTTCCTTTTGGTTGGGCCGCTTTGTTGGCCATCAATGCTCTGTTGGCATGTCTCTCCAGGTCGGGTAGCACTCCAGGTTATGTACATGAAAGGGCTGGTTCTGGGTTATGTTGAAGTTGCTGCCATGGAGCTCGAGCTTGTGTTGACATACAGTAGGAAATGGAACTGCAGAGGCCAGAGAATTGGGTGATTAAGTGGTGCGTTTTAAAACGAAGTTCTTGAGCTTGGATTGCAGTAACATGCGAAACCCGTAATGTAATGTCACATCTATTAAGGATTCCAACTTCTGCAGTATGACTGGATAGCTCATGATCTGTTACAAGCAGAGAAAAGGGCTGCATTTAAAACGCAGTGAAATTGGATGATGCTAATGTATGCAGAGCTATTGATGCCATTTTATGTGGAGCACAAAGTGTTGGATGATGCCATTGTACGCAGAGCAAACATAGTGAAATTGGATGATCCCATTGTATGCCATTGTAAGTAATGATATAGCCCAGATGATGCAAGCAAAAGTCATGATGCAAGCAAGTGAAGTTGCATGGATGTTACATGGACTACACCTAGGTTAGGGTGCATTTTAAAACGTAGTAAAAAATGGATGAGGCTTTTGTCTATGATTGGGCAGACAATGTTTGAAGGCCAGTATAGTAATGAGACTTGCTCTTCAAACTAAAATGTTACATTTCAACAGGACAGTTGCCAAGTACTCCAAGAATAGAGTTTGAGACATTATTTGCTTGGTTTAAGACATTATCTGCCATTATACTTGCAATGTTTGGCCGTTTAATAATGGATTACTCTCTACAAGATCAGTGCTTTGTATTTTGTAACAGTGTTTTATACTTTGTTTGCATTTTGTAACAACGTTTTAAAACACTTGCATTTTTTAGCCAGAGTGAGATGAGACTTTTGTTTCTCGAATGTTGCAGGTCAAACGATCCAGTCTCTCACACGTATCTACTTGTGTTGAGCATCTCAGCAGAATATTGCTGGTATTTTGAAAGGCCAATCTCAGGTACTCTTTGTGCATATTCAAGTAATACAAATAGATATATATTCAAGTGCTACACATGTACTGATTCTTTTATGTGGTATTTCAGTCATGTCTCCACGAAAGGCCAGAGGCAAAGGTCGTGCAAGATCATCCAAAGATAATTTAGCCACTCCACAAAAAAGAACTCGTGGATCATCCCTCTCTACAGTTCTAGAGGAGGGTACACCAACTATAGAAAGTGAAAAGGCTTCGAGTGTTGTAGTGGGGACTTCAAATCCTCAACTGCAAGAAGAAAGTGAAGAAGAAGATGACACAGTGGTGGGGCAAGGGTCTCAACTGGTACAGGAGGAAGACGAGGAAGCAACAAGCCAGGTTTCCGATATTGATATGCAAATGGTAGGATGTGGAGATGTAATAAGTCAATGTAGACTTCTATCTCAAGAAGTTTGCCCTCGTATCCCCTTGTGTCATATGATTGCACATGCTGTTGTTAGATGGATTTGTACAGACATGTCCTCTTTAAAAAGTGCATTTCAATATGAGGGTTATTTACCAGAGAAGGGCTCATTTGTTGTGTCTGTATGTAAGTATAAAGGAGAAGAAACACTAGTGACCCCTGCCATAGTGTCAACTTGGTCTCCTCTATGGCGTGAAGTGGATGCACAATTTGAGAAGGAGCTCTTGGCAAAACCGGAGTTCAGGTTCTTGTCTGGTAAAATGTTTTACGTATGGGAAGGAAATCATCGGTTGACTGCTTGGATGGAGTTGATCTCACAAATGTACAAAGAGCATAGAGCTCGCCATGTCAGGGTTGTTTGTTCTGTTATTGATCCCACACGGATTTCAGAGATTGCTCTTCTCGCTGGACTCCAAAGAGTCAATAGGTGAGTGTATCAATATTTGTTACAATGAATTGACGTCTATATTTTTATCTATAGAACTCAATCTTACAAATTTTCCTTTATTAGCATGAACGAGTATGCCATCGTGAAACCTAGCTTGCGGGATGTACTTTGGAACTGCAACAATATCTTCAAGTGTGACATCAATGCATTCTTGAGTGCCTTACCCTAGGATCAACTAAAATTGTTGGAGTCCTTGAGAGCAAAAGATAGCAGTGTCAAGGGAAAACAACAATGGTATCCACTGACAAGGGGGTACTTGGCAAGATTGGTATTTCAGGTAATACATGTCATGGTTCTTATTAAGAGGGATTATAATAGATAAGTTTCCTTTTTAGGGTAAAATTTAAAAGCTTCTCTTTTGTTGTGAAGGTTGAGTATACTTCAGAACTCAAAAAGGTTGAGGATTTGGTATTAAACACAGTCTCTATTGAGAACAGAGAGGAGACATTGAAAAAGGAACGTGCTAAGATACATAAAAGATTGTCAGACAAGATGGGCATGGTATGGCCCCTTTGCTTCTTAGTTTACTCCCCATTACAGTAAAATCTCTAAATATAGGTTTCTTATCCACTTTGCAGGTTCTTAATGTGCTTGATCCCAAGCTAGGGGATCAATGGTTGGATAGAATATTTACACTGAAGTTTGATAGCCCAGACTCAGTGATTACTATTGCCAAGTTGAAATTCCTAGAAAATGCTGATATGAGGGAAGAAAAAATATTGGTGATGCTCTCTCTCTTGGATGCAAACAAGAGATTAAAATATATGTATGGTATGCCATGGTCGGATAATGAGTACAGATTGTAAGTGTCAATTTGAAAGCTTTTGTAGTCTTGATATTGCTAGTATCATGTGTATCTTGTGATACTAATAGATTTGATTTTTTTTGTTAAGGTGGTTGACACGGGAGTGCTTTTTGGAAAAGGTTGAGGTCGAGGCTATTCAAGCATTGGAAGACTTGAAAAAAATGTGTGTTTTAGGTACACCATTGGATCTTCCACAGGATTACATGGAGGGTGTGAAATTAGAGGCTAGAAAATATATGTTTGCTCACATAAGAGCAAGAGAGCAAGCTATAGATGCACGAGGATCAAAGAAGGTGGAAGGTCCTCAGCGCCGAAAGAGAAATGAAATCATAATGTCTGCATATCGAGCTGTCTACAGGTAGATTTGTTGCCATAGTGAGCTTAACTTTAGTTGCTCTTTGTTTATTTTAATAGCTTGTGCTAATATGTCATGCAAAAGGTATCTACTTCATTTGATTGGAGAGAAGAAGATAGCCAGGGTTCCAGATCATTGCAAAGGATGGATTGACAGAGATAATGAGGAAGTATGCATGTATCCCAAGAGCATGCTTAATCTCTCTGATTGGGAGATCGACCATTGCCCTTGGTGGGTGGATCTTGGAAGTGGATATGTTTTGGCAAGAGAGAAGGAATTGCACAAAGTGCATTCCAAAAAATCTGTTGATACACCTCTCGGGGATCGATGCAATACATGGTCTAAAAAGGAGACAAAGAAAGAAAGTGATGGTAAGATTATATTTTGGGTGCAATGGTTGTGAAGTTTTTTTCCCTTGTTAAAATGCGAATCATTGCAAATGCTTTGTGCTGCAGCAATGCAACAGAGAGAAGACAATAGTCCCAAACAACATGAAGTGGAGCAAAGGAGTAGCGTCCAAGGAGGTGGAATAGATTATATCATTAGAGATCATAACACATGTTGCATCCAATTTATACTCATATATTCTTGTTTATTGCAGGGCAAAGGGTTGCCATCAAGGAGATCATTCCATTTGTATTTCTTCCTTGCCCACTAAATGATATGCATTCCAATAAAGATGATGACGTGATAAGTTATGAGTGCATGATGGGTGACTACATCTCTATGGGGCAAGATTTTATTACAGGGAGAAAAAATGATGCTTACAAGACAATACATGAGTTCTTTTCTAGGCTTGCAAAACATGATATGACATATATACAGAATGGGAAGCATGTGAAATGGGCTTGCAATGTTGTCTTCATTGAATTTCCTACTGGATGTTTGATTGATAAAGAAACCACCTTGCCTGCTTGGAATATGCTCACGGAGGCACACATTTGCCTAGGAATTACAGTTGCTGCTGCCTCTTTTGGAGATAGTGGATGGTTAGTTACTTGGATTACTTTGATAGGTATATTGTCCTGGTCAATGTGTGTTGGCATAAGTACTTAACTAAACAATAAAGTAAAGTTTTTCTTTGATAAAATAGGTGATGCATTATCTTGGCTTGAGAAGTACATACATGTGCTTGGTCTCAAAGTTGTCAGGCGAGTTTTTGTGCTTGACAAGCTTCCATATGGCTATGGGGAACAATGCGATCTTGAGGTGTCAGTAAGTGATCTTAAAATTTTGGTTTGTAATTCTTGTAGTGAACATATCTGACCTTTATGCTTTATGTAGAGCCGATCTTCTCTTTTGATATTTGCTCGTCGTAGTGGATGTCATCCACCCACCTTTCTTGGAGAGAGCAGCTCTCAATTCCGCAAGTTGCAAATTGATCCATCGAGTGACTGCTAGCCCCATTACCTTCCAGAGAGAAATAGATTGGCACGACCATCTTCTTCGACTCTTTGGCGTGGAGGTCTTCAGAGATCACATGTATTCTTGCTCTGTGTATTAGATCTTTTGTGTCCACCATCGGGATTGATTTTGGAGATGGGGTGTGGCACTGCACCTCTGATGCGTGCATGCCAAGCATCTTCTCGTCCATGTTTTCCATTTGATATATGTGAAGATATAGTCGATGTTGTGGTTCGACCTCTTGTAGAAGAAGTAGGTGCAAAGAGAGCACGCTTGGGTCTTGATGATGAGGAGCTAGAACTAGATGTCTACAAAGTGCAAGTTGTGGACAATCCCTATGATGATTAGTGAGCATTCAAACTTCTGATACTTTGGAAGAAACTTTTATTATTGTCACTTTTATCAGTAGAACTTATGTGTAATTATGGTGAAACTAGTTATGAATCTTTGTTTTGCACTACACTTTACTTTTATTATACCATTAACTTTTCTTGCTCGCTTTTTTGGGCTCGCTCGGTTTTGTTCGCTCGTTCAATTGACTGCCTCCTCCAAGACGTTGGAGATAGCAGCGCAAGGTGCGAGGGCACGACTGTAGATAGGAGTGGTCCATCATCTTGGGAGTAGCAGCCACATGACTTATCTGGAGGACTTTGCAAGTTTTTCTTTTGTTCTTCTCGCTTATTTTTTTGTAACATCCCTTGTACTGACAATCGTGTTTCTAACAATTGTATTTTGTTTTCTTTACAGCACTCCATTACAAACCGCGATTCCACCAGCTTAGAAACTCTATATGCAGAGAGATACAGTCTCACTACATTAATCGATCGATTGTATAGACGCAGCGGCCTAGTAAGTCACTCATCTTTCTTATTTGTAGTTACTAATTTTGATTAAAATGCATTATTATATGGTGGACTGATGTGTAGTTGTTTCTTTTTTTGTAGAGTCAGTTCGATGCTCCTTTGCGGTGTCAAAGAGTTTTCTGTTCATGATATAAATCATAGAGTCCTTATGTTTGCAGAAGAACTTCATTAAGATTCACATGAGAAACTTTCTTACATAATTCAGTCATTATTTCCCAACATCTGACTTAGATATCATTTAATCCCATAAGTTCCTTTGCAACTTGACATGCAATTTTTAGTTTGTATCATGTAAATTGACAAAAATTAAGTCTATGGGGACCCTCAACTTGATCAACATGAGAAAATTGACAGTCTATAGGTTATGTCACATTGGTTCATGAGGAGTATTTGCTTGAAAATTAAGAAGAGTGTCCAAAACTCCACTTGCTTTGTATGGGACCTGGAATAATGGACTTGTGTGACTTGTGACCTAAATGGTCAAACTTTTGTGTGGAAGTTGAAGGAAGAGAAGCCCACATTTTTCGGCGCAATTTTCAAGCCTGCATACCTGTGGCAGATGGAGGGAGAGCTGAAGGCTATGGTGCATGCTCCAAAGTATGCAAACTTAGAGCAAACTAAAGAAAGAGAGGAGATACAAACAAAGAAGGTGAGAGTCTTTCTGGCCCATCCATTTGGTATCATGAAAATGAGTGGTATGACAATCCATAAAAGGGGAAAAACAGAGATAAAGTATTCAGCCTGCTCTTATGTACGTCTTCTTCCATTCTCTTACCGTATTCAAGGTCCATTGAAGCCCCTCTTGTGCCCAAGTACTTTAGTGACTTTGGGGGCAAGAAAAGGGGAGATTTTGGAGGTGTATGGGCTGTTTTGGACTGCTAAAACTTTTCATAAATAGGGCTGCCCACTATTCTTGTCTTCTTGAAGGGAAATCAAGTGATCAATGTGGTTGCAAGCGATGGTATTGACCTCTAAACATCAGGGCTTCATTTGAGAGTGATTAGAGAGACTTATTCTTGAGATTATGTGCATTTTTTGGAGCTTGTTTATGGGCTGGAAATTACTGTTTTAAAATAGGGATGAAGTGAATTAAAAGATTTGACAATGCATTTCATGAGTTTTTGATCTATGTCTTGGAAGTAGTGGAGTCTACCACTCAAATACTTGGATCTTGGAGTTGTTGTTCATTGGCATTCATGAAATAGAAACCGTTTGAGCTTGCATTTGAAATATGTATTTGGAATAAATCAGAGATAAAATCTCTATATGTATTGGTCTGTTAACCTCATACACATTTGATGTAATCAAGTCAAAGTCTTTAATTCCATTCATGTAAGCTAGGTATATGAAAAAGCTTGAGGTCTTCTTCTCCAACTGAATCATCTCTCAAACCCAAGACCTATCAAACCCCATTCTTTTCTCCCTCTCCTAACCTTGAATCCCTCACTCCTCTTCTGCTCTAAACCATGGTGGTAGACCTTCGACCCCCAACATGACGACAGCGGTGGGATGAGCTTTCAGCAAGAATCTATAACTCGCTCTTGGATCCATGGAGCGCACATCCTCTTCTTTTTTGGTCATGTGATTTATGTAGGCATTTTCTATGCACTATGTTATTATCATCCTTTGCATCTTGCCATGACTCTATTGTCGCTTTCATTACACAATCTTGTATTTATTTTATGTATCAGTCTTATGGATTCAAGTACACTTTTCCTTCATTTTGACAAGCATTGTACACTTTACTGTAACTCTTTTGTATGGCCCAAATAATTTTTTTTTTCTTTGTAACCATCGTTATTAGCATTGCAAATTTACTTCACGCATCGCTATTAGCATCGTAGTTTGTATCGCAAATTGTCACTATAGGCCTCGCTATTTGCATCGCAAATGTGACGTTGATAGTGACGCCTATAGTGACGATTATAGTGATGGTTCTATGGCATCGCTAATACCGACATTTTTTTGCGACGACGAGGGAAAATTTTTTTATGAACATTTTTGTTGCTTTGAACGTCGGTATGAGGCATGTATCTTGTAATGATTCTCATATATAAAGAAAGAGTTTGTTTTGGTATCTCTACCCAATTATTAGAAATGATGGGGTCTAATAATTGAAAAAAGGCAGACAACTCTATTCTTGAAAAATAAATTATCAAATATTTTAGTTTATGAAGGAATTATTATAGGACTTGTATCAAAGGCTAAAGAAAATATGGTCAACCATATTTTTCCTATATTGCTAATCTAGCATTACAAGTGATAGCATGGTCTGGCTTTGTTATTTTATTGATGTAGCAATTCTTTGGTAGACTACATCCATATCTTTTTATACTTCTTTACCTAATTACTTTTACTCTTTGATAGTCTCAAGTATATGTGCTTCGATTCTTTCAGGGAGTTCTTTCTAATACTAAAGAATCTATGTCAAAGGGATCTAGTCCCAAAACCCATTGACCACCACAAAGATAGCGATAATTTGTCATTTTATAGAAATTAGGGAATATTATGGTTATCTAAGCAACTCTGTAGGTCTAGCATCACAATATAGCAAATACTGGGTAACATGATCAAGGTCTAACCCAAATTACAAACAATTTGCAACTTCACGATGTTGTGCCAACTCCAATTTCGAGGTTTCACAAAGTGCTTTCATCGCTTGTAGCTAAGTAATAGACCTAATGCGACTAACAAATAGTCCTACATCAAATGGCAAGCCAAACCCCATGATAGAAGACTTTAATTTCCAAATACATTTGTCCATTTGTAATAAAAATGACATTAGTAAGAATGTAAGCAAGGACATCTCTAGCTTATGGTTCAATGAAAAGTAAGGCAATTAAGCTACTTGCACTAGTTTAGTCTAACCTTTTGGCAACTCTTTTCGATGAATGCAAATCATTGTAAATAATTAATGCATACATTCCATGATCTTTAGAATATTCACAAATAGCAAAATCTAAATATAGTGCTTGAAATTATGAAGGAGCAAGGTCCAAAACAATAATTACCACAATGATAAAATATTCCAAAGCACTAGCTTTTGACATAATCTTAACCACTTGTGCCATGGTTGAACATTTTTATCCAATCACTTCATACACAAAATAAATTTTCACTATCATAAGTGCTGTGTGTTGATTGCTTTATAATTTAAGATGATACCAATGGCTATAGCAGTCTATCAATTGCCAATTATAAATTCTCATTAACCACTACCTCGGGGGGTTCACTATATGTATATTCTCTATATAACGTGTGTTCATGGCCTATTTATAAATATCCTAATCTGTGAATTTTTCTTGAATAAAACACAACCCTTTTCTATTCAATCTGTAAGTAACCCCTTTATATGACACCCTTCTATATGTATAAAATGGTGTTTTAAAAACCCCTTATTTTGAACTCACGTTATATATACATATATTCATGAGTGACCCCCCCTCCCCCCCGAGACCACCACGACCTATAGGAACTAAGCTATCTATTGCTTTTAACCCTGTTTACATAGGTTTGTGGATTGATTTACGTGCAATAATCCCAAAAGCTTTAACCTCCACATGATGTCTTCATTCCACTATAGTCAAGGACAAAGTCAAGCTTTTGCCAAAAAAGTGGATGTAACTGTGCTCTTTAAACGATGCAAAATAGTTGCCTATTACATGGCTTTCTAATCTAACTTTATTGAAATTTTATTTTACTTGCAAGCTGGCTACAAAAGAAAACTCCTCTCGTTTCAACTTGCCTAGGGAACTTTGTGTTTTTCACAGTTATAAAGAAAATACCTTTGTTATTATTCTCCATCAAAGAGCATAAAAAATGCATAGGCTCCTTTCCTTATACATGGCCTTTATTAAGTGCCTTTCTATTGCTAGATTTTGAATATGTGATATGGGTGCTCTAACCTCTATTTAGGGCTTTCCTCCAATTAAAGATCTCACAATTATTATTTATAGATAGTTGGGATCCTAGTAATAAAGGACAATGCTCCACCATAATGGAACCTTTCTTGACTTCATGTTGAACATAATGATAATGAATAGCAATATGCTTTGATTTACTATGTTGTATATAGTCTTTGGTAAGACTAATAGCATTTTGGTTGTCGCATCGAAGAGGTGTACTAGATGATGAAGGATGTCCCAAATCTGCAAGTAGTTGTCAAAGCCAAACTAGCTCGCGAGCTGCTAATGATGCAGCAACATATTCGGCCTCAGTTGTAGAAACCGCAACACATCGTTGTTTCTTGCTGGACCAAGAAACCAAACATCCATTTACAAAGAAACAATTCCCACTTGTAGATCGCATGGATAAATGTGAACTTGCCCAATCAGCATCTGTATATCCAATAAGGTCAAGAGAAGTTGAAGAAGATAAACAAGAATCCTCTCGACGACGATAAATAAGACCAAACTCCTTAGTACCCTTGAGGTACTTAAGAATATGTTTTGCAGCACTCCAATGAATAGTGGAAGGGGAAGAAAGATACTGTCCCAAAAAGTTAGTTGCAAATAAAATATCTGGTCTTGTGTTTAAACCAATAAATTGAAGACAATGAGTTTGGAGATATAAAATTTCGGTGACCGATTTCTTCTCGAACGTTGAGATAAGATACTCCCAAATAGCATGAGAAGTTTCCAGATAAAAGACATCCAACATAAGTGAGTCAGGAAGTGCAGACAATATATAATGATGAGCCGCTTTGTCACGACCAATCCAATCATTATGATCAATTTTCCATTGTTCAAATAACGGGCCATCAGTAAAATCAAAGAATTGTCAAGTTGAACTGGGCAAGACACGTCGCCCAAAACAATATCAAATAATTCGTCACCTTCAAGAATTAGCATTGTATATGAGAGATTGAGAGAGAAGACTATGAAGATATTGAAGATGAATACTATGTGATGTATTTCCATTCAAAGATGGTGTACTCCTTTGCTTTCTTTGTTATATTGATGGCTTTGGTGAAGATATTGAAGAATATGGTTGATTCTATCAAATCCGTGGGAGATCTACATGATGCTGCATGAAGATTTGTTGTGCCTGGTGTTCTTTTCTTCATTGTGATCATACAAACCCTAATAAAAAAGCTTGTTGATGTTACAAGATAGATTTTCTTGCAAGAGAATTCCTTTTTCCTTGGTGTTCCTCTTGGGGCTCCAGTGTTGTATTGCAAAGGAAAGGATGGAGTGCTTAGAAGGGTGCCAACATCAAATGAGATTATGGATGTGATTAAGAGCTGCCATGAGGGGGTTTGTGGCGGACATTTTTCTCAAGAAATAACCAGTAGGAAGATTCTCCAAGCCGATTTTGTGTGGCCTAGTCTACATCGAGATGTGCAACATTGGTGCCGCACTTGTGACGATTGCCAAAAGGCCGAACCAAGGAAGCTAGTGTATGAGGAACAAAATCCCATAACTACATATGGTCCATTTGAGAAATGGGGGATTGATGCAATAGGGCCACTCCCACGAACTCGATATGGCAAGGAATACATCATAATGGGTGTGGACTACATGACGAGGTGGACAGAGGCTTCAACAACTAAAAGTATCACAGCCCAAGAAGTGGGAAAATTTGTGTTTGAAAATATTTGTTGCAGGTTTGGCACACCTTTGGAAATTATCTCTGATCGGGGTCCTGGTTTTAGGGCGAACCTAGTAGGGGAGCTAATGGAAAGGCTAAAAATCAAGCACATGCATTCTACTCCCTACTACCCATAGTGTAATGGTTTGGTCGAAAAAGTAAATGGGTTGATTTGTAAGATAATTACCAAGCAAGTACACATGCACCCCAAGCACTGGGATAAAAAATTGAGTGCATCTCTTTGGGCCTACAGGACTTCATTCAGAACCTCACTTGGCTATACTCCATTTCACCTCATTTATGGCCAAGAGGCTTTGCTTTCTATAGAGGTGGAACTGGCCAGTTTGCGTGTTTTAGTAGCCAGTCAAGAGAAGAATCAAGATAAGAAGTTAGAGGAAAGGATCTTGGATCTAGAGAGGCTGGAGTTAGACAGAGAAGCAGCAATCCAACACTATTCCATGCAGGCTGAAGAGAGGAGGAAGACATTTAATAAGAAGCTCGCTAGCAAACACATAAGGGAAGGATCACTTATGCTATGCTATGATAATCGCTTTGATAACAGAAAGGATGCTAAACTTGTGTTCAAGTGGGAAGGGCCATTCATGGTCATAAGGAGATATCCAAATGGCAGCTATAAGCTAGGTAACATGGATGGGAAGGTTCACAAGGCAAGGGTAAATGGATGGCAACTGAAGCCTTATTTTCAAAGAAATATGAACACTTTGGAGCTGTCATTCAATGAAGAGCCACACATGAGGGGGTGCAGTCCACCTTGCTCTATTGGACCACCATTAGCAAGCTAGAGGCATGAATGCCTCTAGCTTAAGGGGAGGGCTAATGATCTAGGTTTTTTACAACCCGGATTACTACCACAAAATTTGGCCAAAAACCCTATCAAGAGCTTACTATATCACTTTGGGTTTACTCTTCAAGAACTAGGTATGCTACATTGCTTCTCGATTATGATAACTCTAGTAAATGGGGGGAACAAGTTCTTAGGAGGCATGTCAATGTAAAGGATAAAAGGGATGGTTATCTTAGTGAAGATGGAAATGGATTACACCTAGGAGTTGAGTGAGTGCATAGATTTTTCAAAGGACTAGCCTCCAACTACACATGGGCTCTGCCTGCATCACTAAGATTTGGAATCTATCACCATAATTAGAGGACACCTCACCCTAGCACACAAGTCAATATCCACATCATGGTGTCACTTGGATCTTGCATAAAATCTTACAAGCATGGAACCCTTTTGTCACATGCTTATATGTATTTATATATATATGGGGGACTAAAGTCAAAGCAGCTTTTGGAAGCCGTTTTTTATAATCTCAATAACTCCCAAGAAAAAGAGAAATTCAAGAAAATTCTCGCACTGCCCTATCGCTTTTGACCTGTCTACAAAGTTGCAGAAGAAACTGTTTTCATATTCTTCACGGATTTGAAGTTACGAAGGCGCAGACTACTAGCTACATGCAATTTGCTTCTCTCTTTCACCACACCAACTTTCCATTCTATCCTTCTTGTAAATATATTATAATAATGTGCTTTGGACACCCACCTCTTGTAATCTAGCTCCATTTCTCTATTTTGTCTACCACCACCCTTGGCTTCTTGCATGATGACCAAGGTGGGGACTTGTCCCATCCACTATTCTCCATATTTTCAAAGATGCCATACATCATCTAGGATTATGTTAATCAAGAATATTAGCTTAATCTAATCCCTCATGGAGGCTATATAAAGAGCCCATGGAGAATGAGGGGGGAGGAGGACAATGACAAGCCCATGAGAGCACTCTAGAATACCCTCATCTTTGTGAGGTAAGCTATGAGTAAGTTCTTTTATTATGTAGTATAATGGCAAGCTTACTCTACCTCTTCTCCTATTATCTCCCTCTCTTCTCATCTTCTCATTCCATGTAGCATAATGGCAAGCTTCCTCTACCTCTTCTCCTCTTGTCTCCCTCTCCTCTCATCTCTCTCTCTCATATTCCAATATGGTGTCTAGTATATATATTCTCTCTTGTAAATGTGTCTTGGTTCTCTTGATTCTCTTTGAGAAAAGGGATGTCCTAGCCCATCCTCCCTTTGGCTAGGTGGTACCCCACTCCGATGGGTATGATGCATTCTCTCAGGTCTGCATTTTCTAAAGACGACCAATTATCAGGGCTAAAATCCCATGATTGGTATAAGATATGTCAGGTTTGTACTACGAATGGATGCGATTGCAGGATGCCTTACTCTAGAAATATGTAGGGCCATTTACAAGTTGTTGACTTTAGTGCAACGGATCTCACAGAAGGAGATTAAGATGTCCTCTATTGAATCCGTGAGGCGGGGAGTAGTGGAGAAGGTCTGTCTCTTTGAGAAATACCTGCCTACCAGTATGCTCATGATACAAATCCACCTTCTTGTACATCTTATAGATGAAGTAGAGATTGCTGGACCTATCCATACGTGATGGATGTTCTTCTTGGAGCACTTTATGAAAACCCTGAAAGGCTTTGTGCGACAACGAGCTCGGCCAGAAGGTAGCATGGCTGAAGGTTGGTTGGTGTCTGAGGCACTAGTGCATATTTCACAATGGCTACCAACGGTGGATCCAGACAACAATATGCTATGGTCGCTGAAGGACGATGATAGACTGACCGGAGATGTGGTGGTTGGAAATGGGGTAGAAAAAAGAATGGATGCTGCAATGGAGGAGAAGGTGAATCATTTTTGTATGTTGCATCATGCCTCTATGGAGACGTGGCTTGCCACCAGCAAGCTAGGCAAGATCGAGAGTAACTGCAATCTAAATTTTGAAGTAGTATGTGCCATTGACCGATTCGATATCCCGAGGGCATGGAGGAGATGCCGCGGTTCATGTCAACGCGATGGTTGCATGGAGCTTTGAGACCGCAACATCTCGCGAAGGGGAAGAGGTCTCAACTGAGGAGTGGGAATTCTTGAGGGGATGTAGTCCAAAGGTGATGATGTGTTTAGGATTTTTCGCATCTATATTTTATATGCGACAACTAATTTGAGTGTTTCAATGTACAGTACAAAATATATAGTGCAACGTGGTCATGCAAACGGCATTTTCCTGTGGAGTGTATTGACAAAATGCGCTCCATAACAGACTGTGGTATCATGGCAAGGTTCGAGCAAGAGATCCAACAATGAGCAATGGATCCAAACACAGTTATAGATGAGATGGAGTATTTTGGAAACTTGCAAAGTATTGTTACGATGGATTACCATAGCTTCTTCATGATACTATTTGATGTGCGGTGGTTCAAAGTGGCATTTGAAGGAGCTAGAGCAACAGTCTCGACAAGGTCCATCTGGATTTCTCAAAATAGATTCCGAAAAAAAATGGATGGATTTGTGCAACACGTTTGTGTTGCCAGCCCATTGTGAATGCCCATTGTGAATAAGTGCATGAACTCATTTGTTTGTTAATTGTATTACAATATGGTACATGTCACAATAGTTTAATCTCTCTTGTACATGTTTGTGAACATGTAATCTTCTATCCAAACCCCTGACAACCTCGATGGTGGTATGTTATACCTTGAGCTCCCTGAAGTGCGAGAGTATAATATGATCAAAGCAATGTTCCGAGCATATATGAGGACAATATGCAAATAGAGGGGTCAATATTGCAAGGGGTGGAGGCCATTGAAAGCTTGGAGCATGTAAAGGAGCCAACACATTGGGTAACAATGATGGAAATACAGGAGTCCAAGAATTCTTTAAGAACGAGGTGGACTCATCCTTTTGTGGTGATATGTGTTGAGATGACAAGCTCGACACATGCGGACATTGATGATGGACCGCCTGGTTAGATGGGTCCACACCTCTACACTTAGCACGTCGGTGGTCATTATGACTCTCACATGGCCACTGACTCATTACTTATTATATTCAGGTTGTTACATCTATTTACAGCTGGCATAGTTATAGCACCAGTCGATTAGTGTTGTCGGTTATGCATTGTTTGACTTAGTAGGCCACTTTCCTTTTATGTTGTATCTTATCTATACTTTGTGTACATTGTAAAGAGTGTGGAAGAAGAAGAAGAAATCAGCAAGAAAACGTTTTGGCCTCCATCTCTCTTCTTGTCTCTTGAGTGAGCTTCTCCTTGTGCATTCTGTGTGTGTTCGGCACAGCATCTTAAGCAAGTCCCCCCACCACGCGATTCTTGACATGCTATCAGAGCCGCACCACTGAGAGAGGATGATTTTGAAGGTTGAAGCGAAGGAGAAGAAGCAAGGTTCGATCACGCAAGCCACGGGTAAGAAGCTCTCCCATCCTTCCACTCTTTCTCTTGGATAGTGCTTGTGGAGGTACCGGAAGCAGGGTCGAGCAAAAATCTCAAATTGCAGTGAGATTTAGTGTGTGCAAAGAGCAATTTTTATTATGCAGATAAGCTCTTTACGGCTTTCCCACAGTTATTTTGGGCATCTGAGGCCATTTCAGGGCCCGTTTTAGAGCCGCAAGGTTGCGGACAACAGTTTCAGGGTACACTGTGACTTCGACTGTATTGATCGAAAGTGGGTGCGCAAGTTAAAGATTTCAGATCTTTAAGTTCAAAGGTGTTTATCAGTAAGTAAACGCAAGGTTTATCTGTAAACAGGTTGCAGATTGCATGTATTGTTGAGCAGACAGTGAAAAAGGTTGTCTGGTGTATTGCTGTGCACTACAGGTTGAGGGTTGCAGAAGATTTGCTTGATGTTTGGTATTAGTTTTGTGATAATGGCAGAGAACAGTGGAAGCCCTATCATTAAGAAGCTTGACAAGAACAACTACCCTTCGTGGAAGTTCCGTGTCACGAACTTCCTTATTGAAAAATGCCTCTACGAGTTTGTTTCAGGTGAAGAAAAGGAGCCAGAGGTGAGTGATCCTCCAACGACAGAAGCGAAAAAGGAACAGAAGGAATGGAATGCAAAAGACAAGAAGGTCATGTATTGGCTATCACAACAGTAATTGACAATAATATGCTGGGACATATCAGACATGCAGAGAATTCATATGCAGCTTGGACCATACTTGAAAGTATGTTTTCTATAAATACAAAGGCACGAAAGATTCAACTCAAGCAAGAGTTGAATACATTAAAGAAAGGGAAGATGTCTATCAATGAGTATGCACTGAAGGTAAGAAGCATTGCAGATGCATTGGCAGCGATTGATGCAATGCCCGATGATGATGATTTGGTGTCATCTACATTGGGTGGACTTAACAATAAAAAGGCTTGGAAGTCTTTTGTAACTTCCGTATATGTCAGAAAGCCATTTCCAGATTTCGATGAGTTGGTCTTCCTTATGATCATTGAAGAGATCAACATGCAGAGTGAGAAATCTGAAAGAAGTAGTGAACAGGTCCAAGCTTTCTACTCTAGTTCAGGAAGGGGACGTGGCAGGTTCTCTTCAAGAGGCCATAGTACAGGACGTGGTAGTGACAATCAGCTAAACAGATTGAATCAGCAATTTGGCGATATGCAGGTTTCAGGAAGTTGTGGTAACTTTAGAGGCAGGGGGAGCTTTAGAGGAAGAGGTGGATGGCAGAACAGAGGTTCTAACAACTCTGGTATTGTGTGTCACTACTGTGGCAAAACAGGTCATATTGCAGCCCAATGTTATGCTAAGAAAGATGATATTCGCAGTGGTAAGTTGCAGCAAGGAAACTATGCATCGTTTTCACGACAGAATGAAGACAAAAATGAACATCTGTTTGTTATGCAGCATATGCTGAATGCTGTTACAGGAAAGGGAACGCATGACGATGTTTGGTATGTTGATTCAGGTGCATCCAATCATATGACCAGCCATGCAGAATGGTTTGGAGAGATGCAGGATTTGCAAAATGCAGGTTATGTGCAGACGGGTGATGATTTATGCCACCCAATTTCACACATTGGAAAAGTTTCCTTGTCCTTGCATGATGGTAAGACAAAGAGTCTTTTAGATGTGTTACATGTGCCATCTATTACAAAGAACTTGGTGTCAGTGGGTCAGATGGTGGAGCAAGGGCTGCAAGTCAGATTTAATGCAAAGGGCTGCTTTGTAGAAGACTTCAATGACAAGTGCAGGTTAGTTGCAAAGGGAAGTAGAGTTGGACGTATGTTTACTCTGGATGCTGGAATTCCTTCTATGAATGCTGGTGTGTATGCTAAAGGAAAAGGTGTTGTTGCAGATATTGAAATTTGGCACAAATGCATTGGACATGCAAATGTACAAAGGCTGAAATTAATGCAGTCCAAAGGGTTGGTTACAGGGTTGCCTACATTTAGAGTTGCAGAATTTCATAAGGTATGCGAAGCATGTCAGTTTGGTAAGCAGGCAAGACAACCCTTTTCACATGATAGAGATGTAAGCAGAAATATCCTTGATGTTGTGCATACAAACATTTGGGGGCCTACACAAAATGTATCTCTTGGAGGCAGTTCATACTTTGTCACATTCATTGATGATTGTTCTAGAAAGCTGTGGGTATATTTTATGAAGGAAAAGAGTGAAGCGTTTGAGCACTTTAGAACTTTCAAGGCTGTAGTTGAAAGAGAAACAGGCTTGAAAGTAAAGTGCTTGAGGTCAGATGGAGGGGGAGAGTACCTTTCAAATGAGTTCAATGATTTTCTGAGGTCTCATGGGATAAAGAGACAGTTCATATGTAGGTATATCCCACAGCAAAATGGGGTTGCAGAAAGGAAAAACAGGCATATTACAGAAGTTGCATGTGCCTTGATGGCTGAAAAGAATATGCCTAAGCATTTCTGGTCTGAGGCTGTTCATACTACTGTTTATATTATGAACAGAACTCCCACAGCTGCAGTTCATGGTATGACTCCCGAAGAATGTTTTACAGGTAAGAAGCCTGATGTTTCACACTTAAAAGTGTTTGGCTGCATTGTGTATGTTCATGTGCCAGATGAGTTACGGAAGAAACTGGATCCAAAGGCTGAAAAGTGTGTCTTTATTGGATACTCTTTAGAGCAGAAAGGGTATCGCTGTTATAACCCTGTCACATGTAAGTTCAGAGTGAGCAGGGATGTCATCTTTGATGAAATGAGCAGTCGGTATGCATCTAGTGGTGATGCATTGGATGATGATGATGATCATGACACTCATGTGCAAGCTGAAAAGCAAGAATCACGAGCTCTTAGTAGACCAAAGACATCATCTGGTAGTCCTTGGTCTGGGAGACTAAGGAGTACCTCTACATCTTCGGGTGCATCTAGTAGCACTACAGGTAAAGACAAAGGAAAGAATAAAGTGACAGAAGGCATTGATGCAGTTCTTGATGGAGACTCCAGTGGCTCAGAGATCGTGGATGATGAGCTTGGCATTCCTTCAGTGAGGACTCCAGGTGTGCAGAGAGCACGCGTTAATGCAAAGACTCCATTGAGTGATCCAGTTGTATGCAGGTCTAGCAGGGTGAGATACCCTGTTAAAAGATTTGGTTTTGAAGGTTATGCAGCTCACCATTATGCTTATATGGTGAAACTAGTTGAGGATGTTGAGCCCACATATTTTGAGGAGGCTGTTGGTCATACTCATTGGGATGCACCAATGGATGAGGAGATGGCTACATTAGAGGCCAATAAGACTTGGGATCTAGTATCATTGCCAAAGGGCAAGAAAGCTATTGGATGTAAGTGGGTTTATAAGATCAAGCACAATGCTGATGGTTCTATTAGTAGGTACAAAGCTAGGCTGGTTGCAAAAGGCTATGCCCAAACATATGGCATAGATTATGATGAAACCTTCAGTTGAGTTGCTAGGATGGCAAATGTCATATGTGTGATTGCTTTGGCAGCAGCCAAAGGTTGGAGGTTGCAGCAAATGGATGTGAAGAATGCCTTCAGATGATGGACCACTCCGGCCTCTAGTCGTGCCCTCATTGCCTCGCGCTGCTGACTCCAACATCTTGGTCAATTTGTAGCCTCCTCCCTCAATCCGCGTCAGTCATCCGTTTCTAGCCACTCGGGCTTTACAGCCCCACTCTTGAGTGCCTTACATGCGTCCAATTGTCTGTGACATATATGCACGCATGCACTCCATCATCCAGCCCATAGAAAACCTATCTGTTGTGGCTGGAACCGAAAGCTCCTTATGCAAGGATGCTTCTATGTAGTCCTTGCTCCCCTCCAATAATTTTTTCCAATGATCTAAGACGTTGTGCCGAAAAACTTGTTGGCACAACTCTCTCATGCGAGCCATCACCCTCCTCCCCTCATCATTCATGATGATGGCTCTTGACCTATCATCGAAAAGATAGGCATACCCCTCTAGGGTATGCCTAAGATGGGTCCTCTCCCACCTGCGACTACGCTCTTGGGCATATCTAGGAGACCCCTGTACATCTAGTGTACCGACCGGGGTAGTATCTATTAGTGTAGCACCCATAGGGGTGCCACATGTGGACGGCTGAGCAAAAGCCAAAGTAACTGGAGTACACGTCTCCACAGGTGTGACAAATCCAGGGGTAGAACGACGAGACGGAGACACCGCATTCGTGCCTCCACAACAACCACCTGAGCCACGCTCTTTGGAACCGGCAGGAGAGTGAGGAGTAGTACCTATATCCCATGTCGACCGCAGGCTCACTGCCTCCGTATCTTTGTAGCATCCCCCTGACCATGAAGCACTCCCTCCCTCTGGTCCAAGTTTGGGTGGAGCGTCGACCTTGTCTGCTCGAAGCTGAAGCGTCTCATCGGGCTGAAGTAGATCTAATAGAGCAGCCTGATGATGTCCGAGACAGCTCCTAGTCCGCCATGTCTCTGAATCTTGCCATCTGATCTAGAGACATGAGCATGAAGATATCCTACAACTCCTCATCGCTCATCCCTCGACTCATCTTGATGATCTAAGTATCCACAAAGGTCACCTGCACAGACAAAAAATGATGTTAGCATAATCAATGTAAATCATACAAAGCATGGTAATATAAATCCTAACAAAATGATCTCACTTAAAATGCATATCTTATGTACCCTTATAAGCGATTAGTCAACGAATTGAGTAAGTGGATGCTCCAAGTATGAAGTATCCTATGGTCTCATGTCAATCTCCTGACACAGCTCCGCATACACTAGAAGGTCGATAGACATATTGTCAAGAATCACGTGGTGGGGGGACTTGCTCAAGATGCTGCGTCGAACACACACAGAATGTACAAGGAGAAGCTCACTCAAGAGACAAGAAGAGAGATGGAGGCCAAAACGTTTTCTTGCTGATTTCTTCTTCTTCTTCCACACTCTTTATAATGTACATAAAGTATAGATAAGATACAATATAAAAGGAAAGTGTCCTACTAAGTCAAACAATGCATAACCGACTACACTAATCGACTGGAGCTATAACTATGCCAGCTGTAAATAGGTGTAACAACCTGAATATAATAAGTAATGAGTCAGTGGCCATGTGAGAATCATAATGACCACCGACGTGCTAAGTGTAGACGTGTGGACCCATCTAACCAGGCGGTCCATCATCAATGTCCGCATGTGTTGAGCTTATCATCTCAACACTCCCCTTCAAGCTCAATTGCATCTTTGCGACTCCAAGTAAGCTTCGAAACTTTTGAAGCTTCTCTGTACCCAATGCCTTCGTGAAGATGTCAGCTATCTGATCCTGTGTGGTGACATACACCAAGTCAATCTCACTTGCTAGTACCTTCTCTCTCACAAAGTGGTAGTGTACCTCAATATGTTTTGTCCTGGCATGGAACACAGGGTTCCTAGCCAACTGTATACTGCTCATGTTGTCACAATAAATGACAACCGGACCTTCCACCTGCACATCCAAATCAGCCAATAACTTTTGCAGCCATACTATCTCACATGCTGCAATAGCAGCACCTCTATACTCAGCCTCTGTACTCGACAAAGCAACTGTAGATTGCTTTTTGCTGCTCCAAGCAACTGCTCCACTACCAAGAGAGAACATGTATCCACTGGTAGATCTTTTATCAGACATACTACCAGCCCAATCTGCATCTGTGTATCCAAACACCTGTACATCTGTACCTGCCTCATAGAAAAGTCCATAATGTAATGTGGACTTCACATATCTCAATATGCGTCTGACTGCATCCAAATGTGGCTTTCTAGGTACTTGCATAAACTGACTCACAAGACCAACAACGTAGCTAAAGTCTGGCCTTGTAATGGTCATGTAGATCAAACTCCCCACTATCCTCCTGAACATAGTAGGGTCTTCTATCTCATCCCCAACATCAGCACTCAACTTTACATTCTGCTCCAATGGAACTGAAAGTGGTTTGCATGCTGTCATACCATACTTGGACAACATATCCAAGCCATACTGTCTTTGGGACAGCCATATACCATCATCACATCTGATCACCTCAATGCCAAGGAAGTATCTTAGCTCACCTAAATCCTTCATCTCAAACTTCTTCTTCAAAGAATCCTTAACTTCAGCAATCCCACTATTACTATCACCTGTAATAATCAAGTCATCCACATAGATGACTATGATGACCAAACCTGCATCTCCCTTTCTCACATAAAGTGAGTGATCAGCATCAGAAACATAAAAGCCAATATTGACAAGATACTCTCTGATCTTTTCAGACCATGCTCTAGGTGCTTGCTTGAGCCCATAGAGTCCCTTCTTCAACCTGCACACATACATGGGATACTCTAAATCTTCATAACCTGTTGGCTGATCCATATACACTTCTTCCTGCAAATCACCTGGGAGTGGCGGCCACAGGACATATCTAGAGGACTTTGTAAGTTTTTCTTTTGTTTTGCTTGCTTATTTTTTTGCAATATCCTTTGTACCGACAATCATGTTTCTAATAGTTAGTATTTTGTTTCCTTTGTAGCACTCCATTACAAATTGCAATCCCACTAGCCTTGAGACTCGATATCCTGAGAGGCATGGTCTCACTGCATTGATCGACCGATTGTATAAACGTGGCGGCCCTGCAAGTCACTCATCTTTCTTGTCTGTAGTTACCATGTTTAATTAGAACGCATTATTTTATGGTGGACTGATGTGTAGTTGTTTTTTTTTTTACAAAGTCCGTTCGATGCTCCTTTGCGACGGGATGAGCTTTTGGATGGCGAGGATGTATAGCAAGCCCTTGGATCCTTAGAGCTCACACAACCTTCTTTTTTGGTCGTCTGATCTGTGTACACATTTTCTATGTAGTAGTGATATCTTGCCATGATTGTAATAGTCGCTTTCATTATATGATCATGTATTTATTTCATGTATTAGTGTTATGATTTAAGTACACTTTGTCTTTATTTACACAAGCATTGTACACAGTGCAGAAACTATTTTGTATGGCCCAAATAAAGCACATAGTGCTATACTTTTTTTTCTGTGTTACCATCGCTATTAGCATCGTTATCGGCGTTGTTATTAGCATCGCAAAGCATCATTATGAGCGTCGTTATTTGCATCGGTAAATGTGATGCTGATACTGACACAAATAGCGACGATGATAACGATCGTAATATTGACACAAATAACGACGGGGATAAAAATCTTTATTTATATTTTTGTCACTTTTAACATCGGTATAAGGTCCATATCTTGTAGTGAATCCAGGTTATATGTAGACAGGTGATGATTCATGCCACCGAATTTCACACATTGGAAAGGTTCCCTTGTCCTTGTATGATGGCCAGACAAAGATTTTGATAGATGTATTACATGTGCCATCAATCACAAAGAATCTAGTGTTTGTTGGCCAAATGGTAAAGCAAGGGTTGTATGTTTGATTCAATGCAAAATGTTGTTTTGTAGAAGACTTTAATGATAAGTGCAGGTTGGTCGCAAAAGGAAGTAGAGTTGGTTGTATGTTCACTTTAGATGCTAGAATTCCTACAATGGATGTTGCTATGTACGCTAAAGGAAAAGGAGTGGTTGCAGACATAAAAATATGGCATAAACGAATTGGACATGCAAATGTGCCAAGGCTGAAATTAATGCAGTGCAAAGGATTGGTTGCAGGTTTTCCTTCTTTAAGAGTTGCAGAATTTCATGAAGTTTGTGAATCATGCCAGTTTGGTAAGCAAGTGAGACAACCCTTCTCACATGACAGAGAAGTGAGAAAAAATATACTTGATGTAGTGCATACAGATGTTTGGGGGCCTACACAGAATGTATCTCTTGGTGGTATCAAATACTTTGTCACATTTATTGATGACTCTTCAAGGAAGCTATGGGTATATTTTATGAAGGAAAAGAGTGATGTATTTGAGTACTTCAAATCTTTCAAGAAGGCAACTGTTGAAACAGAAACATGCTTGAAAGTGAAGTGCTTGAGATCAGATGGAGGGGGAGAGTACCTCTCTAATGAGTTTAGTAGCTTCTTGAGGACTCATGGGATAAAAATGCAATTTACTTGCATATATATCCCATAGAAAAATGGAATTGCAAAAAGAAAAAATATGCATATTGTAGAAGTTGCACATGCATTAATGGCTGACAAGAATATGCCAAAATATTTTTTGTGTGAAGCTGTCCATACTGTTCTCTATATTATGAATAGAATCCCCATAACTACAGTTCATGGGATGACTCCTGAAGAATGCTTTACTGGCAAGAAGCCTGACGTATCATACTTGAAGGTATTTGGATGTGTTGCACATGTTCATGTGCCATAAGAGCTATGGAAGAAGCTTGATCCAAAGGTTGAAAAAATGTATTTTTATTGGATACTCTTTAGAGAAGAAAGGGTATCATTGTTATAACCCTATCATAGGTGAGTTCAGAGTGACCAAGGATGTTATTTTTAATGAGATGAACAGTGGCATGAACTTGCTAGTGATGTATGGTACTACACCTATAGTGAACCCTTGGTCTGGGAGACTAAGGAATAGCCCTATATCTTCAGGTGTATCTATAAGTGTTGTAGGCAAAGACAAAGGAAAGAGGAAAGTGTTGGATGGTAATGATGCATCTACTAGACATTTGGGATTTGATGGAGATTCTAGTGGTTTAGAGAGTTTGGATGATGAGCTTGGTATTCCTTCAATCAGGACACCGGGTGTAGAGAGTGCTCATGGTAATGTAAAGGCTCCATTGAGTGACCTAGTGGTATACGCAGGTCTACCAGGGTCAGATACCCTATTAAATGATTTGGCTTTGAAGGTTATGTAGCTCACCATTATTCTTATATGGTTAAAATAGTTGAGGATGTTGAGCCCATTTGTTTTGAGGATGCTGTTGATCATGCTCATTGGGATACAGCAATGGATGAGGAGATGGCTGCATTAGAAGCCAATAGGACTTGGGATTTGGTACCCTTGCCTAAGGGTAAGAAAGCTATTAGCTGTAAGTGGGTTTACAAAGTCAAGAATAATGCAGATTGTTCAGTTAGCAGGTATAAGACTAGGTTGGTTGCAAAAGGCTATGCTCAAACATATGGCATAGATTATGAAGAGACATTTAGTCCAATTGCAAGGATGGCAACTGTTAGGTGTGTGATTTCATTAGAAGCTACCAAAGGTTGGAGTTTGTAGCAAATGTATATTAAGAATGCCTTCTTGCATGGTGAATTGCAAGAAGTGTATATGGAGTAGGCAGCAGGTTATGAGAATTTAGAGCATCTCACATATGTGTGCAGGTTAAAGAAGGCACTCTATGGGTTGAAGCAAGCACCTAGAGCATCATTTGAAAAGATTGGAGAGTATCTTGTTAATGTTGGATTTTGTATTTCTGATGCTGATCACTCACTTTATGTGAGAAAGGGAGATGCAGGTTTGGTCATCATAGTCATCTATGTGAATGACTTGATTATTACAGGTGACAGTGACAATGGGATTGCTAAAGTTAAGGATTTCTTGAAGAAGAAGTTTGAGATGAAGCAAGTCTGTGGTTAACTTGCTCATTTGGTTCTTCAACCCACTATTTTAGCTCTAACCATAGTGTTGGATACTGCCCAAAACAATTTTCCTAAGCTTAGAGTTACAAGGGTGGTCACCAGTGTATTGGGGAGGTTGCTAGCTGCTTGTCTCTCTCCTAATTCTGCGGTTCTTGGCCAACGGCCTTGACTATTTTGCTGTCCCGGAGCATTTAGACTTTGTCTAGGTGGCCTTTCTTGTAGCACCATCGCCTCTCTTGATTTTGGTCATGGGCAAGAGATTGGTATTCTTATGCTTGAGAGATCATCGATCTCGTCTTCTAGTATGAGCTTAGCGTCCTTTAGGTGCTCCTGGGCCTCCTTCACCCATTCTTTTACCTTCTTGATGGCTTCGAGTTGGCGCTTCGGGTTGGGGTACTCCCCGACCTTAGTAGTTTCCTTTTTAGTCGTCCGTGGAGCCAATGTTTCTTTCTCTATGTCAATGACTTTACTTCTAGCAGGTAGTGTTGTGGCACTTTCGGCTTTGAGGGTGACCTTCGCATCTAGTCTTTTAATCCTTCATATCCAACTCTTCTTTCCAACTGAGGTTGCATCTAGGTTGCTAGAACCTGGCAATGATATGATGGCCTGCTTCGTCTGCGTGTAGGTCATGACATACAATGGGATAGATGTGGCCTCCCCATCGAGTGTCTCAACACCGAACAACCCAAATAGAACCCATGGCTCATTTTCCAAACTAGAGGATGGCCTCCACCTAGGGAAATCGACAAAGAGATGAATGATTTCACACTCAGTGCATCTCATATCAGCCTTATCTCTATTTGCTTGCTCCCTCTCAAGGCAGCGCAAAGAAATGTGTCCTAGGTGACTGCAAGTCCGCTCTTAGGTCTATGCTCCTAGGCCTTTGCCTCTCCCTCTTCCTAATGCCATCACCGGTACTGATTGATAGTCCATAAGGACTGCATTGCCTTCCTCATCGTACAACATGTAAGGGTTTACATAAGGCTTGTCCATTGCTAGGCTTGTCCATTGCTAGGCTGTCCACATAGTGGACTGGAGCATCACTAGGTGGGTGGGTCACATAGGGTCCATGTGGTCTAGGGATACATGTAGGATTTATTTCCATCTTAGGGATGGATGGATTGGCATCATTAGTTTCCAGGAGAGCCAATGGGGCTCCCCTTCCAAAGAAGTTATGTGGCATATTTGCAAGGTAGGGTTGGCCATATGGTTATGGGTACGGGAGCCTCCAAGGTAATTGATAATGCATGGTGTCATGGCCAACCTACCACAATTAGCACAAGGTCGTGACCTAGGGTCCTGACACTCAATTGGCAAGTAGTTTCTACCACAATGCATGCATTGGACATGTAGGTGCATTCCTTGTCTCATCATCTCTTGTAGTTTGGCTATGTCCATCCTAATCTCTGCTAGCTCTTGTCCCAAATCAATGCCCTTCCCTTTGTCTTGCGTGCTTGGGTCTCTCTCTCACTCGGTGTTGAGGCCCTCTCAAAACTCCTGGCACTCAACTCTTCTTGATTTGAGCCTCTAGAACCTATTTCCTTGAGCTAATCATCCATTCTAATAGCTTCTTCAAAGACCCTTGCCAGCACGTCTCGCTATAAGCTCGAGTTGCCTGTCAAGGCTTTGTAGAGCTCCTCACTTCATATTCTGTTGATGAATACCGTGGATACTGCTCTTTCGGTTGGTCTCTCACCCATAGGGGCTCTTTTGAAGAGGATCCTCACATGGGTCACATAATCTCTAATATCCTCTTTCTCTCTCTACCGTTCATGAGTCACACTAGCAGGTTATCAGAGTACCCAGGTTTGGAAAATCTCTTAATGAATAGAGTTTTCAAGCCATTGAAATTGGCACACTCTGCAACATCCAAACTCGTGTACCAAGTTCCACCCTTATCATCTAATCATAGTTTGAAAGCTTGGGAGTGTTGAATAGGATTGGTGAGGCCGTTGGCCTTGCAAACCTTCTCGAACTATTCCACGAAGCAGTACGGGTTGGTATTTGTCTAGTTGCTTCGGCACCATAGGAGCTTTCAATTGGATCTTAGAGTCTTGGTTAACCCCTAACCCGGCTAGTAACAATGTTGCTAATGCTGTAGCACTTTGCTCTACTATTGCATTATCTAGCAGCCACTTTATCAAAAGCTCACTGAGTGTGAGGTCCCCTTCTAGGGTTGTCTTTCTCTCTAATTGATTCGTTCCTGCTAGGGGTAGCACTCTATATGGATCTCTCACATTTTCAAGTTTTGGAGCAAGCTTCTAGTTTGCTAGTCCTCATTATATGCGGCAAGGCCTTGCAGATCCCTGCACGCTAGTTTTCTCTCCTCCTTGAGGTCTGCTATGACATCCTCTACAAGTCTACCATGGTGTTCTAGTCGAGTTTGAGCATCGTATTTTTTCACCAACTATTGCACCGCTTTAGGAAGGTTTCCTAGGTCAAGCTCCTCATAGCTTCTACGGCCTGAGCTGCCCTCTTCCATGTCTAGGACTTTCTATTGCACCAAGTTGTCCATCAGGTTAATGAGGTCGTGTAGATCCACTTCCCCGATAGGGTTGGTCCTTGCTATGTCTGGCTCTTCTATCGCATTATTCGCCTGGTTCTACTTTTGGGGACTCAATCACCCTTCTATGTCCTGGGATCTTCTCCTATTGATGGGTTCCTTCAAGGTTTTATGTCTGAGTGAGTTCCTTGTTAATTGCAACCAATCCTTAACTTACCCTCACTCCGTGCATATGTGTGCGGGTGTATTCTTTTCAGTGCATTGTGCGCAACCAAGCTCTTTGCTCTCATTAAGTGTGTTTCAAGTGCTGGAAGTCAAAGTGAGTAAGAGAACAAAGTGTGTGCAACTCTAGCGCTCTTGTCTATGGGTTGGCTTGATAGGGTTGTGCATTTGATTTCTAGCTATCCTTACTGGCTTCTAGGGTTTTCGCTGCGCTACTCTATTCAGTTCGTTTAGGGTCAAGTTGGGGTCTTACAATTAGCCCACAATACTAGACACAATTCCAGATTGTTCGGCCATGATTTCTTGGTCTATAACTACCCATGAGGCACTCAATAGGTTTTCTCAACATGGGTCATGCTTCTTATTAGCCGAGGGGCTTGTCAAATTTCTAAATTTTCTATCTCAGGCTATGTCCGTGTCCGATTCTAGGAATCATATAGGGTCGGATCCGATTGTCACAATCGGACAATGTGTGTCCGATCGGATGGCTTGAGTCCGATTGGGTGTATATCTGATTCTCCGGATTGGACATGGGTACTTGGTCTGATAACCCAACACTCCTATCTATCTCAAGCTCCGGTTCGGGGATGAAACTCTTACTTCGATGCTCGATTTGAAGCACACAAGTACTCAAGCTTAAAACCATTGGTCTTGGCAATGAAACCAAAATGTAGAGGCGATCAACTGCGAAGACCCACAGACTGCTTATTGTTCAAGTGTTTCAAGTGAGCACTAATGGCTACCACTCACACAGCCCACGCGATATACCTCTCTATGAGTGTAGTGGGCTTATCTTGATGCCCGATTGAGTTGCTTCCTCTCTCAAGCACTCAGATAGCTCCACTATTCATAATGTAAGCTCAAGCATCCTCAAGCCTCTTCCTTCAAGCTCCATCCTCCATAGCCACGTGCAAGATGAGAGAAGGGAAGAGAATAAGAAGAGAGGAGATGGAGGAGGGCTTTACCTCCAAGATCTTGCACTCTCACACACTCACTCCCTCACTCACTCACACTTCCTCCCTCAAGCACTCACAAGCAAGCAAGAGAAGAGAAGAAGAGAAAAAGAAGAGTCCACTTTTCCACACACCAAAGAATGAGCTCTCATTCACTTTTTGAACTTTATATACAAAGCCTAAAGCCCTTTATAGCGGTTATCCCCTTATCCCCTTTTTTGCATGGCCTAGGCCCTTTTTCCCATTGTCCTCCTCTCTTCCTAGCTTAGTCTTCCTACCCATTCATTGTTACAAATTGCACATGAGGAAGCCTCATGCCCTTTTATAGAGGTTTTGGGTGCGCTTTTATATTTAAAGGTGCACCTTTTTGCTTTTGGCTTCTTGCAGCTTCCATGGTTGTCCTGGACTCTTGGTGGTTATTCCCATGCTTTTAGATTTATTTCAGGCCCACTCTCTTATAGGGTACCTTTTCCTTTTTTTCTCCTTGCACTTTTCCTCTTCATGCCTCATTTTACACTTTCTTTGCTTTACAGTAAACATTTATTTTAAGTGATCCTGTGAGAAGTGGGAGCTTGAATTATTAATACTAGCTACTATTAGGAGACCCAACTAACTTTAAGAACCCGAAATTCAAGTCGTTCCTAGTGGGTTTGGTCAGAATTCTTCCATTGAAAATGTAGACTCAATAGGGTCTACGTGACAAATCCCATGCTACTCCAAGGGAGTACTGAGCAGTGTCATTTGGAAAGACTACTGATGGACTACAAAATGTGTGCCTTGGAATGAGCTCAACAGGTATGTTACATGTTGCTAGTTCTTGAAGGTGATGGCTTGCATGATATTGTTCTTAGTAATTATGAATATAAATCTCAATCAATTAATCGAGCTCATGGTAATACCATTGTAGTTGAAGGACCTATATTTGAAGAATGGCAAACTATTTGTAATAAATGGGTCAAAAACAACAAAGTAGCTCATTGATATATTCTTTCTGCCCTTCAAGAATATCTTATACTTGATGTATGTAACCTTTCAATCTCACAAGCTATATGGGAGTATTTGATAGTAAATTTAGAGAAGAAATCTATTACAAAAATACTTTATCTTTGTAGTTAGCTTACTGAGTTACCATATAATATCAAAACTTCTATTACAACACATACAAAATAATTCAAAAAACATTATCAATTATCTTGCTACTATTGGTGATGCCATTCCATGAAAACAATTTGTAACATAGCTTCTTGACATTGTAAATAATATTTCTTATGATAATATTGTCATAGTATTATTTAACAAAGATGGGATCAATTTTGATCAATCTTGTATATCTTTGATTGAATATTCACAACGACATGAAAGATGACATATAAATCAAGAAAAAATTATGATTTCACAAGAGGACACACAGTCAGAACAATTTGGCCAAGCTTTACTTATTAGAAGACCTCCCTTTTCATGCTTTATATGTAGGAGTCATCGCGGTGGTAGCTTCTCTCATCTCAAGTTTTCTAATAGACATTGTTCTTATTACACTAGAAATGGTCATACTACAGATGATGGTGAGCAAAACAATATGATGAAGAACATGGTATTATAAATAAACAATCATGTTTATCTAGAGATTATTCTCCTTGTGACTAGTGCAAAAAGAGTGATCATCCAACCCATCTATGTTTCAAGAGGCATTTTGATTCAAATCGTAATAGAGAATATGTTACTACACATGACAACACTAGTAAAGAAGAAAATTGTGTGAGTTATTTTATCTCTCCAAAAGTGATACTTCATGTTCATGATGGATCTCTGTTTATTCTTGATTTTTGTGCTACGAGAAACATGACATATAAGTCCCAATGATTACATCATTATCATTCTATTCCTATCAAGAAATTGGTTTATCTTTCTAATGACACAATATGTCATGTCAAAGGTATAGGTGATTTATATGTCGGTACTCTTTCTTCAACAAGAATTTTGCGTGGAGTTTTACATGTCCCAAATCTACAAGGGAATCTTTCTTCAGTTGTGCAAGACTTGTGGATCTTGGTCTCATTGTCGATTTTGACTATATCAAGTCTTGCATTGAGAAAGACAGGGTCAAACCATAGCTATCACCCCTCGAAATGGTAATCTTTTTGAGTTATCTTTAAATGACGTTGTTGCAAATTTTGTTATAGCTCCTAGCGATCTTAACAACAAAATATGGCATCATCACTTTGTTCACTTTGATTTTTTAAAGCTTGTCACTCTTTATTGGCATGACCTTGCTCAAGGTATGGAATTCAAAGCTCATCCTCAAAGGGGTGTTTGTGAATATTGTGCATTGAAAGGCATTTTCAAAAACCCTTTTCCATTTCTACCACAACTCATTCCAGAGATTTGCTTGGTCTTATTCACACTGATATTTGTGGATATTTTCCTCCATCAAAATCTCAATATTGGTATCTTATGACTTTTATTGATGACTTCTCAAGTTACACCACTGTTTTTATCTCAACACAAATTTGAAGCTTTATTATCTTCTTTTAAGCTTTATTATCTTGCAACACAAATCTGAAGCTTTATTACTTGGACATGTGAAATTTCTTATGTTTCATATTTTCAAAAACTTAGATGTATTGCTTATATTCATGTACCCAAAGAGACTCGCAAAAAACTTGATCTTCCTAGTTTGAAAGTTATTTTCATTGGATATTCAAATTTTTCTAAGGGATACAAGTTTTATGATCCATCCTACAAGAAGGTAATCATAAGTTGTGATGCTATTCCCAATGAGAAACTTATGGGTAGCACATGGTCTCAGGAGGATTATGGGAGGATGTGGTTACTATAGGACATTGATGATACAAACTCATTACTCACTAATTTTCCTTTACTATATGATGATGAATCTCCTTCATGGGATAATATTGACTCTTCAACTCAAGATTCACAACTTACACCTATTATTGCTGTGATGACGATGACCTTGTAATTGATCAGTGTGGCGATGTGAGTTTAACTCAAAGGAGTTTGAAGACTTTTGCAAGAGCAAAGGGATTAAGCATCAATTAACGATACATCGTACACCTCAACAGAATGGTGTTGTTGAATGCCAAAATTACATCATTGTGGAAATGACAAGGTGCATGCTTAAGGGCTAAGAATTGCTAATGAGTATTGGTAGAGGCTATTAATACTACAATTTACATTCTCAATTAGAGTTACATAAAAGCTCTTAAGAGAAAAAGTCCGACACATGTTCCAAAGGATAAAAGAAACAAGTTAAAATTAAAAAGCATAAAATGTATCATTTTGGGTGTAGTGTGATAAGAAAAAGACTTACAAATTGTATGACCAAGAGGCAAAGAACATCAAAGTGAGCCATGATGTGGTGTTCAAGGAGCAACCACATACAATGGAGGAGGAGAATATAAGTTCTTTCACTTTATTATCGAGCAAAGAAGTTTTCCACTATGAATGTGTTCCCAAGAGCTATCCCTATCCTTAAGGAGAAGAAAGTATCATCTTCGAATGATGAGGAGAATGTTTACTAACTTGCAATTATGCCACCAAAAAATCCATTGTCACTCATGATGGGTGAAGTAACTTTATTATTGCACTAATTCTATGCCTACCATTATTGAAGAAAAAGGTAGATGGTGGACCAAGGAGGTCTTAGAGAATAAAGAAGTAAAAAAAAGGCTCATATTCATATAGTCAACATGGCCTTGATGGTTGAGATTATGAGAGAAGTAAAGGCTCAGTAAAGGAGCCAATAGACTTTGAAGAAGCATATGTTAATCCAGTAGGGAGAGTAGCTATGCAAGTTGATTATGATAACATAATAAAAGACGATGTATGGGAGCTAGTGGATCTTCTAGAAAAAACACCATATTTGGGAATTTGGAAATTTTCCATTAGTTTGGGACACGTGTTTAAATCTTTGTATTTGTCATAACTTGAACACTATAACTCCAAATTGAGCGCTCTATACCTCAATAGATTCAATTTTTCAAGCGCTTTCCAATGATAGGTCACATCATACGGTTTTGAGAAAGTTATGGGCATGTTATCCGGGTGCCACCTTTTTAGTATTCAAAAAGTGGAAACTTGGAGATTCCCAAACTCACTAATATTGTGTTAAAAGAGGAAGATTATTTACAATAAGTGGATCTTGAAGGTAAAATATAAGGTTGCTGGAACCTTAGAAAAGTACAAAGCTAGATTAGTTACACAGGGATTCTCATAGGTTGAAGGATTTGATTTTTAAGAATCATTCGCTCCAACTATTAGAATGAACACTATTCGCACAATACTTGCAATAGCCGCTCATAAGAAGTGGTCATTTTACCAAATGGATGTTAAGTCGATATTATTGGATTATAATTTGAAGGAGGAGGTGTATGTAGCTCAGCCACCAGGGTTTGAGGCCCCCTATTCTAAGAACAATGTCTATAAGCTAAAGAAGGCATTGTGTGGGTTGAAACAAGCCCCTAGAGCATGGTATCAATAGATAGATAAATTATTTTTAGGATTCAATTTCAAAAGATATGCCTCAGATGCTAACATGTTTACAAGGATGGTGAAAAGTGTATAGTGATTGTCTTATATGTGGATAACCTTCTTATTATAGGTAATATGAAGATATGATTCATCATACTTGAAAGGCTTTGAGCTCTAAGTTTGAATTGAAAAACTTGGGCTTGTTACATTATTGTTTGGGGATTGAAGTCTTATCTGGACAAAATCTTTATCTCTCAAAATAAGTACGCATGGGAGATCTTGAAATCATTTGGCATAACTGAGTGTAAGGAGATAGATGTGCTTATGGGGGTCAATGTGAAATTATCCATTGAGAATACATCAACACTAGTATTTATTGGAAGGTATAGGAGATTGGTCAATAGTCTCATCTACTTGTGTAACACTAAGACTATATTAGTTTTGATATAGTTATTTGGAGTAGCTTTTCAAACAAACCACCATAAAGTCATTGGAAAGCTGGAATGCAAGTGCTTAGCATTAGGAGAAATATGGACTCTCTTTTTTGCCCCTTAAGGAGTTTCTCTCACCTCTCTCTCTCTCTAAAAGGAGATTCCAAAATAATATTATAATAAGATATCTTCTACAATCAAGCAAATCTTGTATTTGTATTTTTAATAGATTGCACCTATTATTTTATTCCCAAACTATAGGATAAAGTCACTTTTTCTCAAAATCCTCATAACTAAAAAAATACAATTATATTTTTTCTAAAAATAGAGCCAATCATTAATATACAACTCTTTAATGCCCTCATGACTTTCCAACATGAAAATATATTAGAATCATTCTCAATTTTTCTTCCTAAAAGGGCAGAGGTTAAAAAATGATATAAAATGACATACACATCATATTTTAAGATTAGTTTTTACATAGGGATACCTTTTTAACTCGAGATTTTCCTTGTAAATTTTTATCTTTTTTGGACAAGTATATGCCTATTTTTGGGCACTTTTTCATTCCCTCTCAAAGCTCTAGTTTTGTCCGAAATTTTGTATACTCTTCTCCTTCCCTCTAGAGTATGGTTTATTGCATATGAATTCTTCTGAAGCAACACTCGATATTATCTACAACACTCTCTATCCTGCTACAAGAAATCTCATGAGTGGTTGTGATACCATTTACTAAAATCAAATCATATCTATCTACAAAACTCTCTGGTCTTGCTACAAGTAATATCCCTCTTCAGTACTATGCTATATGATATCTTCCTCTTCAACACTCTATACTACAAGCAATCAACTGATAATGGAGGCATCTTTCTTTTTTTAATCTCTGTGATGTTATTATTCTTCATAGTTTTTGTCTAATCCTTAAGTATCAATTCAGAGAGAGAGAGAGAGAGAGAGAGAGAGAGAGAGAGAGAGAGAGAGAGAGAGAGAGAGAGAGAGAGAGAGAGAGAGAGAGAGAGAGAACCGAGGGGGAGGGAAAGAGAGAGGACTATGTGAGATGAACGAAGAAAATACGTGATAGAGTGACAGAGAGTAAATTAGAGTAGAAGATAAGATGATGTTATTGTTCTCCACTAGCCAAGCTTTTGTATAAATGTTTTTAAATATCTTTGATCAATTCTTGTTTTGAGAGACAGAGAGAGAGAGGGAGAGAGAGAATATTTTGGATAGAACACAAGATAAGATTGAATGCTAATTAGAGGTGGATTAAAAGCTAAGATTACAAGCTGATTAGGGTCTGTCATGATTGAAATCAAGAGAAAGAGACAAGATCCAACTGGGTATAAAAGAACACAGATATAGTGAATCAAAGGGGTGTAATTGTGTGATTTTTAATGCTAATCCAAGTTAAAATTGGCATTTATTTTTCTTTATGGGATACAGGTGCATGACCGTATTAGGAGAAAGAGAGATATTCACTTTCAATTGGAGGATGAATATGAACCAATGTTCAAAAGAACTATAGAAAGGGATGATGGAATAAGATGGAGGATGCAACAAGAAAGAAATGGAGGGAAAAAAAACATGGACCTTTGGGTTGATGGGTGCATTTATCCACCTGATCTAGTCACTCAAAGGCCACCACAATTTGAAGGGCTTACATCATTTGTGAAGGCAATGAAGGATTGTATGGATACACATGCATACTTGTCACACAAGGATTAGTAGGGGTTAATCAAGCCTTGACAAATATGTAGACAAGATTACAAGGGAATATATAGTCTTTGATGGAAAATGATAGATTACTGGCTGAGAAGGATAGGGAGAACCAAAGCCTACAACAAGAAATATCTATCATTGAAGATGCTATGCATGCTACACACATGTAGAATATGGAGTTACAGTCTAAAGTTATGGACTTGGAGAAGGAGAATTGAAACATAAAGAGGAAGCTCACAAAAACTTTGGAGATTGGGCCCACTTTAAAAACCAAAGAAGCATGTCGGTGCATTTGATTAGTCAAACAAATTCACCAATTAACCAAAGAAAGTGGACAATATCATAGATAGATATATGCTCAATCTCCTACAATGAGAAATATTATTTCAGAGAATGATACTATTGCCAAAGTTCTAAGCAAGGATATGCTAAAAAATGCATTGGAAAATCGTAAATTTAGGGACATTGTAGATGGTGTCGCAAGTGAACATCTTAGGGATGTGAGCAACTTGTTTACTACTATAATGCTCAAGGATTATGTGACAAGGTGGGAATGAGTTTAAAGTCATATAGTATGCTCTATCAACAATTGAATATAGGAGCCAAAGATTTGATCCATCCCAATAAAGATCAACTTCTTAAAGATAACTACTTTTTAAGACACATTCAAAAGAGATGCCCCAATCAGAAATGCTTTCTTTGTAATGAACTAGAACATATCCATGCCTATTTCCTTGAATTGGATCAAAAATATGAGGAATCAATAGTTAAGAAAAGCTAGACAAGTTTAGTATATTTGATGTTCATCGAGAACCATTGTAACCTTTGAAGATGATTAGAAGTCCTAGAAATCTCTTCATGACATGTAATAAGCCTTACATTTGTAATGTCCCCTATTATTGCAATAACAATCGAGTTATAATATATTGCATTAAATTTAACTTTGAATACATTGAGTTATGTTGAAGTTCAAATACTTATGCACAATCAAATTTGGACAATAGAAACCACAGATTCTATGAGATAACTTATCATACCAAACAATAGCCCCTAGCTTTTCCTCAAGATATGGACATCTCGATTCCTCTAAGGGAAAGAGGATGTAATATCCTCACCCCACATATGAATGGGGATTTTGGGAGGGAGGAAGTTCAAGGAATTAGACCTTTAAAACTTTTTCCAAGAGAAAAAAGAGAAAATTGAGCCACAATCAGTTGATGTCAACGTTGCCACTACCCTTGAGTTCATCACTACCTCTCCCTCTCGGATCCAAGAATGAGATCGCCACCTCCGATGCATCAGATCACACAAGTGTGATGAGCATAACTTCCCTTGAAGGCATCATTGAGAGAGAGAGAGAGAGAGAGAGAGAGAGAGAGAGAGAGAGAGAGAGAGAGAGAGAGAGAGAGAGAGAGAGAGGGAGCTCATACTAACAATGGTGTCGAGAAGAAGCGAGAGGCCAAAATCTCTTGCATAAGGATATATAAGTCTTAGCGTGCCTCCTAAATGCATTGGCTAAAGTAATTCATGGACCTTTGTATGAAGGAGGGGACTTCCGTGGCCACCCACATAATTAGCTATAGTTGATATTTCATTTGATGTCAATAATAGTATGGCTTTAGAATTGCTGCTTTTATGCTAATTAGAAGCATGTATACTATGCGACATGGCATTTGACAATGGAGAAGGGGTAGCAGATGGCATTGACATTCCAATTATTATCCAGACCAACCCTTCAAACACAAACCAATCAGCATATGCGAATATATAAACATGAATATATATATAATTGCAGCGGTTATAAGAGTATATTGTCATGGTTTTTGGTAACTGAGGCCGAGAGATATGTGACCAATGCCATGGTCTGACCAGCATGAGATAATCTTGTAGAAATGCTAAAACTTGGTTACTATAGCACACACAAAAACACCGAGGTCACACCAAGTCAAAAGGCGCAGCAAAACCATATGCAATATATGTTATCATAAAATGCAGCATGCGCTATCAGTTTGAGCCCAATCTGAAAAATATAATGGTTTTCGAATTCAATTCGAGCTACATGCCTATGATTTCTTGAGGAAAAAGCAATCATAATAGTGCAAACCAATGAAACCAACAACATAGGCAAGAAGTTTGCTCAAGCAATATAAGGGGGCTTGCATATTTTGAGACCTTGTATACTCATTGAAGTAGCCTTGTGTAGCACATATGTCATTCATGTGAACCAAATGGCCTATATGATTTCCATAATCCTCATTTTTGTTGATGAATAACTAGTTTCACAAGTAAGCAATGCAAAGACATATACATGCTGATAACTAGAAGAATATCCATCATCAACATACACTTCAACTCACTACCATCAAATGTTATACTCCCTAAATACAAGTACAGTTCGAGGTTCTCCTAACCTAAAATCAATACGTTTGGGTATGGAATCCAACATGATATTGGCTTCATCGATCCTTGAGTCAGACAGTTTCTCATCATCCATTAGCTATAGCACCCATCTCTTTCATTCACATTATGGAGCCTTCATTAGCAACACAAACTGTAGCCATAATCATAAGCCATTGGGCAGGGGACATGAGGCATCGAAACCCATTCAGCGTCCACAAGTTAAAAGAATGGATCATAATACCCAAGATGCTCGACTCTGTTGTTTTAGGTAGCTTGCATGTATTGCTAGCCTAAAAGAATCTTATGTTTCGGATTCCCTATCATATAAGTCATCGTCATGATATTCCATCATATCTACAATGAAACCCACTTGTTATTTATTACCCACCATGGTACTTTACAAGCTTCCATCTACCTTAGATGTTTGGTCAACATTCATGCATTCTATTACAAATATTAACTTCATAAGGCCCAAGTATTGCTAGGGGTTACCGTTCCTTTTTAATAACATTGTAATGGAGATCTTTGGTTTGGTTAATATGAGGATAAATAGAAATTGGCCACGGAGTATATCCACTCGATGATCAAATCAAGGGGAGCCTTTTTGTCATCCTAAAACCTAGGATGCTTAGGAGGATAGGAAACAATGTACATACAAGTAGAAGTGAAAATGTGGGTATAATATATATGTTTCAAGATACATACAACAATGGCTTTTACATGTGTGGGATTGTCCATAAGCAAGTGCATCGATATAATAATCAGTCACCCCCCAATTAATGACTGCATTAGTACATGCCTAATTATTAAGAAAACCTTGACTAAGAGTCTAAATAAATGATAGTTAAAACTTAATGTATGCAATAAAGAAAGGTCAAAATGCTTGGGATGGAATCAAATTTATAGGGCCTAAGGAAGAAGTATGTTTTAAAGAGCTTCGATGCAATGTATGGGTTGTGAAAAGATATATATATATATATATGAATGAAGAAAGCTACACTTGAGTTGTGCATGAAGTATTAAATCAACTTGGAAATAGCTTGTGATATAGAGGAAAGACTAGAGACATATTATTTATCATATAACTTAAGTACTAGGAGAATAGCATGTACCATTGTGTGATTGCACTCTAAGGAAAATTAAGTTGTGAATTGTATCTTCTTTTGCAAAGTATCCAAAGGACATTGTTTTGGGTTGTTGAATTTGTTTTTAAAGAAAAAGTTGATTGTTTAGAGAAGGGGATGGACTTCCTAGCCGAGATAAGTTGATTGGCTCTTATAAAATATTCAATGTGATTATTGGTTGAAGTCCTAAGCAATGAATATTTTCCTAGTTGTAAGTGGTAGTCTATTTGCCTTGATTGTGTATCTAGAGAAGCGTTCTTGTGCCTCATGGGCCAATTCCTCGTTATATAATAAATCTCCCCCAAGGTTAGTGGTAGGACCCCTTCACCAAGGGGCTAGTTTGACTATACTGAAGGCTAGGACCAACGCCAAATGCGAGAGATCTCCTTGTAGAAAGGACATTAGGCTAGAAGGCAATAAGGATGCCAAGGGGGCCTTGGCCATAAATCCCTTGGGTCTGTTAAGGACCAGCATGACCCCTACGAGCCCAAGATGGAATTCTTGGAGGGCCGTCATACTAGATAATAGCAGATTGGTGGAACATGTGCCATGAGATTTGAATACAAGTCTCAATTTAAGGGATAGGATGTCGGATTGACATTGCACCTTGAAGAAGGTGTGGATAAATATTTGTTTTTCGCAACTATTTTCAGAGGAATGTTTGATCTTTTCTTTGTAGTGTGGATGAATTTACATGAAGGAACCTAGTTCCATAATGATTAATTAAGAAAGCTTTGTTTATGTGTTAAAACATAAGCATCGTAGATAATTAGATAACAAAAGCTAATCCAAAGAGGAAAGTGGGAGGGATGAACCCACCATGGGTTTTTCCTATGAATGGGTGGTCTCAAGGATCCAAGACTTTTCCTTCAAGGTGATGGAATAAGGAAAGGGTTGAATGCTTGACTACCTAATGCATTGTCTTATATCTAGATCAATGCTATTTTAGGGGGCTGAAGTCAAGACTATACCCTATTGGTAGAGGGGTTAATGCATATTGATCCCCCTTGTTTCTCACTCACTATGAATCAAGTGCAGCATTAATCTACATTAACTTTAGTTGACTTTCCAATGTAGTAGCTCAAAAACTCATGCTAGATAAATGATTAGGTGACCTTAGCATCAAAGTAGAAACTCGAATTCAAGACAATCCTTATGGGTTATGACCAAAACCTTATATTGCAAAGTGGACTCTCGAGAGGACCTAGGCGAAAACTCCATGTTATATTGCAAAGTGGACTCTCTTGATGGACCACTAAAATTGTGCCAACAATGGCTTCTCAATCAAGCCTGACATTACAATTTCCTATATGCTTAAGGATTATCTATGGCATGAACTTCTGTGCAAGATTATTGCTTATTAAACCATATTTCAAAGTGGAGTATCCAAACCTTAGAACTTTTAGCAAGACTAACTTTCCTTCTTGAAACTCCATGGGATGCCTCTTTTGATTAGTATATAGCTTCATTCGCTCTTGGGATTTCTTGAGATTCAACTTGCAATACTAAAGAAGAGCTTGCATACGTTCTAACTCTTCTTTCCCTTGAGGATCAATCTTCTCACTAAATAAAATTGTAGGAAGGAGCACTTTATAGTCATAAAAGGCTCCAAATGAAGAAATACCAGTGCTAGAATGGGTAGAGTTATTATAGACGAACTCAGCCAAGTGTAGCAATGAGTGCCACACATTGTGTATATCATGATAGAAATTGAGCTAATTTAGTGCCCATTGAGATAAACACCATTTTCCAAAAATTTCTCATAAATTTAGACTTATTGTCATGAACAATGACTTGTATTCATCCATATAATCTAAATATAAGCTCCATGAATTGATTAAAAACTTGTGATGTAGTAAATGAATCTTGGTGGGAATGAAATGGGATACCTTGGTGAGTCTATCCACTACCAAAATGATAGTATTCCACCCATTCTTCTCTATAGGTAAGCCCCAGTAATGAGATCCATGGTTATCTACATCCACTTTCCTTTTATGATAGGTAAGGGCTGTAGAAAACCAGTTGGCTTATGAGTGTTATCCTTATTTTGTTGTCATGGTTTGCACTTAGAAACAAATCTTTGGCATCCTTCCATAAGTCCTTTTGTGACATGTCTGCTTGTCCACTTGTGGGATACGTCTTAGCAGCCCATCAAGAGGGGAGTCTAGAAAGCGCCACCTGGCACTCGCAAGGAATGTCACAGGGTTTGCGATCTAGGTCTTCCCGAGTCTGCCCCAAAGAGGAAGTGTCCAACCATTCCCACTTAGGACCGACCTGAAGTCAAGGTTTCCTTCCTATCAGCCAAGTCTCTAGGAGTAGCTAGCATCGAGCTCCAGATGAACAAATTTTTGAAGGAACAACAGAGTTGGAGTGGATTTATGCTACACTTGGTTCATGGAGAATGGGAAACGAGAGGGATGAGAAGCTCAACCTTTCTGCCCATAAGGCATAGTCCCATTCCGCTCCCCTAAAACAACATAAATCGGGATACTAACTCTACTGACTCTAGGACTTCATAGTCTCGTTATCACGTCTTTTGAGAAAAGTTCCTAGCTAACCAGGACCACCCTTCCATAGGATGGACCCAAGTCACGTCCACTGCACTTTCCTTGGGTTGATTAGTTATCTAATTACCTATCACATTATGATTGACATGCAAAGGCAGCTTCCATAATCACTACAACAAAAAGGCCTCATACACGCACATTTAGACGTGATTTTTGAATACAGAGAAAAACTTATGGGCGCGTCTATCCGCCCGTCTATTTGCGCGTCTATCATTCCGCGTCTATAATCCATGTATCGACGAATTTACACACACAAATAGACGCGCACTAGACGCACATATACACGCGCATATAGACACGCTTTTAGACGCGCTTTTACAAGCACTGATAGACGCGAACGGAAAACAAAAAATGTCTTTTTTTAAAAAAAGATATTTAATTTCTTTTTTAATTTGAACAATGCAGCGCGCGTATAAGTGCGTGTAGTCTGCATTATAGACGCGCGAATAAACGCGAATTACCTGCAATTTAGACGCACTGATAGACACGCAAAACAGAACTGGAAAAAAAAACCAGAGAGCATGTGGTTGCAAATGCTCTCTGGTTTTTTTTTTCCCCCCCTCCCATACATTAGATTGTGTATTTGGGAAAAAGACAATGTATCTTACGGGCACGAGAATTGAAAGTGAAAGTCCATGTATTCATTATATATCAAAGCATTTACAAGGGAAGTTTTGAGTGCTTGCGACCTAAAGCGTGGCCGCAAGCAGTAGGCTCAAAGAGATATCATACATATACAAGAAAAGAAGCCCTCATGAGGAGGTATGGTGCTCCTCTACGAATCTGAAGAGGAAACATCCTCGCTAGTACCACCATGGCTAGTAGCGTCGCTATTCCCCTCCTCGCTGTGCTCCACATCCAGGTTTGCCTACACACACACAAAAGATCAGGGTTGCTTACATAGACAAGGTGGAGAAAAAGTTATAATTCGTTATACTTTTAATAGGAAAGTAAGAAAAACATACCTCCTCTGGCTGTCGAATCCTCATGGCCCGATTGTATTGGTCCTCAGTGATGAGACCCTCCTCATAAAAGTGAAGCCATGTCGCTGCGCGGTTATGGCCTCGATGGTAACCTACCTCTCTAGGGGTAGGTGTCCTACCAACGATGGTAGTCTGCAAAACATTTAGAGATATACAAACAATTAGATGTCACAATATATTAGACTAAAATATATAAAGAATTTAAAGAAATATACATTAAAAAAAACTAGAAATAAAAATATACTTACAAACTCTGCCTCCCACGACTCTCTGCCGCCCGATCCATAATGCGACGATCCCATTGTTTCCATTTGGATCCGTCGTGCCTCTGCGTGCTGGCGACTCTTCACTTTCTCAGCTGCTTTCTTCTTGGCTTTCTTCCACTCTACGGGGTGGCACATAGGTGGTTGGCTGTAGGCTCCACGCCCCTCCTCCAGCCTCCGCAGTGAGTCCCTGGCCCGTGTCATGAGGTGGGATCTTTTGTTGTGAATCATATCCCTCACTTTTGTACTTCCCCAATCATCTGAGAATCGCTGACCCTCAGGATTTGGGTACCTCCTATGGACTGCCCTCAACACCTCCTGCCACAAGCCGCTTTTCTGATTTTTGAAGGCAATGAAACAATCTTTATACGTCGCATGCATGACGCTCCTCATGTACGCCATTACATCCCTTCCCTCATCATCATGAAAGATGCCACCGGCATCTGTAACTCTATAGTAATGGCATACAACCTCCTCTACATGATCTACTGGTGAGGGTGATCGCTCGCCACCTCCTAGGCAACCTGCTTCTGCAGATGCTTGTGCTTCAGCCGATGCACGTGGAGCACGTGGAGTACCTACATATGGAGTACCTGTATGTGGAGTACCTGCATGTGGAGTTTGGGAAGTAGTGCCAGGAAAAGACGCTAGAGGCATCCCAAACATGACACTGAACACCTCGTTCGCTGTGGGAGAGCGGCCAAGGTGTCTGGTCATCTCTCCCATGAAGTCTTCCCTACTAGGAAAACCTCCAAAAAATACATTGACCCCCCTGCCAAAGGAGGCCAATGCATCATTCATGCGATCCACATCTGGGTCATTGCTAGATGAACCAGGATACGACATCTGCAAAAAAAACGCAGGAAAAAGACAAATTTATTTGCATACAAAAAATATAGGAGGATATTGTGCAGTACAAGCAACTCATGGATGAGGGGTGGAGGTGATTATCCGTAGACTAGAGGGCACATTGAGGCCTATATGCCTAGGTGAGGGCTCTAATTCACGAAATCCACATGTAGAACACACAAGTTTCAATCTCACTTTATGTATAGAATGTAATGTTTGTATAAGTGTGTATAAAAGTATACCATTTCCTAATTTATCACTTTTAGATCTAACTAGACTTTTATTTAGTTTGTGCATCTAACGTGCAGCACAGACATGCTGTCAGACGCGCATCCCAGGTCAATGTGCGTCTAAAATCGCGTGTGCATTGCAGAGCACACGCGCTGTAAGATGCCCTCTCAGATGCACTGAGAGGAGACAATTTTTCCGCGTTTATGTCCGCGTCTACATTGAGATATAGATGCGCTAGCAGATGCGCTGGGTCGGCCGATTTCAGACTGACGACAGCCATTGATGATTTACATAATGCAATACATTATAATGGAATCACAAATGAGCAATACACAGACAGAGCAGAGAGAGGAAGAGAGAAACAAAGAGAGAGAAAGAGAGAGACTCACCTTGGGTATTTGGTGTGGCAGGTGGTGGCGCTTCTCCTTCTCCTTCTTCCTCTCCTTGGTAAGTTACCCTCCCTTGATGCTTGTTTGCTTGCTTGCTGCTTCTTCTTGTTCTCCTCTTTCTTGTTCTCTCTTTCTTCCTCTCCTTGGCTTTCCTTTTTCCCTTCTTGTGTGTTTGAAATGAAAGAAGAGGTGAGTCATGAGGAGGTGAGGCATGAAGAGTCTAGGTGAGGCATGAAGAGACTGCATGTCGGCTAAACTCAAGCTTCAGAACTGCAAAAAATGCAGGAAAGGAAAGGCGCAGTTTGAAAAGAAATGATTTAAATATGGTTTGAATTTTGACGTGTGCATCTATTTTCACGTGTATATGTGCGTCTATTGTTCAGATAGATGCGAATATAGACGCGAATATAGATGCGTAGTTAAACACGGATATAGACGCGCATTTGGGATTTATCATTATTTTTAAAAAAAAGATAAGTTTTGATAGTGAATTCTTATCATAAGTTTTAATGTATTTTCATTACCTGATATTTGCAATCCTTAGAATACGCCTAGTTTAGCCATCACACGTGTGAAATTAACTACGCATTATAGTAGCCACACGTATAAACCAACATCCTTTTAAACCCAAATTTTGAACTGCAAAATAGTATTTTCAGAGACAAAGGCCTTTCTATGCTCGATCACACCAATGCAACACTAACTTGGTCACAGTGTAAAATTATTCTTCAGTGTAAGGCAATTAAAGAAGGTTTCATCGCCTAGCATATGCACTGAATCCTGAAAATGTAAGTTCTTTGATAAATATGAGCTTACTTTAGATCACTTGAAAAATCTTGCCAAATAATACCAAAAAAGGCCCGACATATGAAAGGCGATTAGTCATGGTCTTCCAATGAGTTTGTTCCCGTTTTATATGTTGCTTAGAATGCAAGTTTCTTCAAATGGAATTTTTAATTTTCCATGAATGGCCATGGCTAACGAGTTTCTTCAAATGGAAAATTTTTCCACTAATGCAAGTTTCTTCAAAGGATCCCAAAAAATCCTGACGTATAAAACACAATAAGTCATGGTTCTTCCCATGGACAAGAGTACATCGCTGGAATGCAAGTTTCTTGATATAGAATCATGGCTCAACAAAAATTGATGACACAGAAGTATAATTATTTTTCCGTTAATACTAAAAAAAAATTCTTTTATAAATTTTAAATATTATTGATGTAAACATTCATATAGATCTTCTTTCAAGGATTGAACTCATTGAGAGTAAGATGTTCTATTGTGAGACTTGCAAAACTTCATGACATTTATTATCTTTGATCAAATATGTATCCAAAAAAGGAGTGATGTGTGAAATGGGAGAGGGTGTTTGTTTCTCTTGTCTAGAAGGCTTCCTCGTGTTTCATACATCTTGTACCTACATTGTTTTATTGAAATTGGAGGTAGACTATGTGATTACTGTTTCTTTGCTACTAAGTGATTTTAGATAACATTATATCAGAGATTTGGAGATCTCTCCTAATTTATTTGTATTATTTGTTTTCTTTGAATATGGCTAGAACAAAGGCCATGTTTAGGAAGTAGAAAGTTGATCCTAGAGGTCTTGCCTCAAATATCCATCAGTCCTCCAAGCCTTCCAAACTTAGAAGGAAACCAAAGCCAAGGAGAAGGTTCTCACAGCATGTTAGATGCCTAAAGGAGATTACAAGTGAAATGAAGGATCTAAATAATACAATTTCAAAACTATCTTTTTAGAGGCTTGTTAGAGAAATTTGTGAGATTCTTATATATGTCTTGCTCATGCACATAGGCTTACACTTACGGATAAAGACATGATAATTCTAAAGAGATTGAAATACACGTTTTCAAAGGTCCTTGTTAACCCCAAGCCAAGAAGGCAGAAAGACAAATGAAAAAGCAGAAAGAAGATGGAAAAGGAGCAAGGACACGCAGGCGGGCTCCAAAGCTAAGCTGGGACCAAAAGCGTAGTTTTAAATAAAAGGCACCTCAAAAACTCCAAAAACTTTTGTAAAAGAGCGCATGCTCCCTCTTGTGCCACCTGTAAAAGAGTAGTCGAGTATAGGCCTAGAGCACAAAGCAAAAAGAGGGAATTAGAAAAAGGGACCTTGCCACAATGGCCGGTCATGTAAAAAAGGATGGGTGCCCATGGGGTTTTAGGGTTTGTATATATAAAGTTCAAAAAGTGAATGGAAGCTCATTCTTTGGTGTGTGCCCAACAAGAGCTCTTCTCTTCTTCTCCTCTCCTTGCTTGTGTGTGCTCTTGAGAGAGGGAGTGAGGGTGAGAGTGAGGGAGGGAGTGAGTGGGAGTGAGAGATCAAGGGGGTGAAGCTCTTCATCATCTTCTCTTCTCTTCTCTTCCCTTTCCTTCCTTTGTGCGCATGGCTATGGGAGTTGGAGCTTGGAGAAGGAGGAGGCTTGAGCATGCTTGAGCTAGGATCTAGGATCATGGAGCTACTAGAGTGTGGAAGGGAGGAGGCATCTCATATCGGCATCAAGGTAAGCTCACTACACTCTTAGGATTGAGGGCGCGTCGGCTATGTGAGAGGTAGCAATTAGAGCTCACTTGGAACGCTTGAAACAATAAGCGATCCATGGGTCTTGGTGATTGAGCGAAAGCTCCCACATTTTGGTTTTGTTGCCGGGATCACAGATTCAAGCTTGAGCGCTTGCGCGCCCCATATCAAGCATCGAAGTAAGGGATTATCCCTCGATACAAAGCTTGAGGTAGGTAGGAAGGTTGGGTGTTTTGATCTTCAAAACAAGTAAGTATTTTGGGTTAGTTAGTTTTTTTGATGATTGAAAAATAGGGAGAAATCATGTCACTTTGTTGCTTTCAATTCTTATTACATTTAGTGTAGGATAGCATTAGGAAAATGAACCAAGAAAGGGTAGGGTTAACTATTGCAAAAAAGGAAAAACAGGGCATAAAACATGCAAAAAATGGAAAAAAGCTAGCTTGGGATCCTTAATGTCAGCAAGTGAATGATTGAGAGTGTCAAAGCCCTGCCCGGGAAGGGGTTTAAGGGTCAGGAGACCAAGGGAGAGCTCATTTGCAACCATTGCAGTGAGAGAGAGTGAGTGAGTGAGAGAGAGTCCCCATGAAGATTCAATTCAATCACGATGTCGGAGAGCCTACTGCTCACCCCAGGTATGCCAATCACTTCCCTTGGTGCCTTAGCTACGATCTGGAAGTTTATGCAGGGGATGATTGCTTGACTAGGGAGATCCGATCGAAATCAACATTGCGCGACATTCGTCACGCCACGTTCAGCCTGTCCGAATAGCCCTTGTTAGGCTGAGTCCTAGACTTGGCCCTCAGACCCGGCCATTCGGACCTCGATCCAAAAACCCTACTCGGCCCTCGGACGCGGCCTGTCCGAATTACTCGACTCGGCCCGTCCGAATTACTCGACTCGGCCCGTCCGAGTTACTTGACTCGGCCCTTTGACCAAACTAACACTCGGACCCAGGACCACTCGGCCCGAGTATTCACTCAGCTCAAGACACAATACTTGACCCTTGGCCCAACATTTGGCTCGGCCCATCTGAGTTGCTCCACTCGAACCTCCACCTACAAAAAACTTTTTGCACTCGGACAGGCAAGATTCGGCATGTCCGAGTCACCCACTTGGCCCCTGCAACTCGGACCAGTTGGATCAAGTGAGTGCCCCAACTCAGTCTCAGAGATTTGACTTGACCCAACTGGAGCTCACCGATGCAACTTGTGGTAAGCCTTCCTGACGCTTGAAGCCTAATTCTAGCGCACCGAGTAGAAAAAATCGTTAGGTATGGCTGCTTAACAGTTCGAGTGGGCTGTTGCGATACCTAGAAACCCAGATACCTAGAGGTAACCCCTCGAGCCATAAAACCCTGATCGAGCCCAAAAGAAACGGCAAGGCAACGTAGGCAAGAGGCCCTAAATCCCTCCTAGATGGCTTGAGAATCAATCTACCAAGCCTATTAGGCCCAAGGGCGCATGAGACAATTAGAGGCTGTTTGTCACACTCACCTTGAATTTCCACACTTGAAGGGCACTTAAGAAAAACTGAAAGCCTGATTGAACACACGTACACCAGAAAGAACAACCCATACGGAGTGGAGATAACTTGAGAACTGCATTTAATAAGTCAAGGAACTCACTCAAATAAGCTACTCAAGGAACCCACAAATAGGAGAGAACCCACAAACGGAGACAAACCATTAACACGCAAAGTGGGAGCAAGCAAGCGGTGCAAGTGAAGGGGATTTGACAAACCCACTCAATCCGATTGATAGCTTGGCGAAGCATGAGAACTCGGCCTTGGTGGAGGAAAGCACGGACCTTAGGTCTAATGAGAAACTCGACCTGGGCATCTTCCCAGAGGCTATTCAGTAATTGGTCAGCAGCTACGATGCGCAAGCCCGATATGAGCACCGCGGTCGGACAACAGATGCTATCATCGCAGACTTAAAAGAAGAGAGGAAGCTAGCCCATGAGGTGTTGCGAGGCATAGCTGCGTACAATAGAGACCAGCGGGTCAAGAGCCAAAGGCAAAGCATGGAGTTGCATGAGGTACAGTGAGTACTGAACTTAGCTGGCCGAAACCGAACGGATCACGAGAGAGCCCTAGAAGGAGACTTAACGCTGAGCGAACTTCTTATGAAGCACTTGTTAGACAACACCGCAGCAGAGCAAAGTGCTGCAGCATTAGCAATCTCACTGCTTGCAGGGTTAGGAGCAACCCAAGGCTCTAAGAGCCAGTCTAAAATCCCGATAGTCACAAAACAGCTCGACAAGTACCAATCCCATTATGACCCATATAGCTTTATAGAGCAGTTCAAGCAAGTCTGCGAAGCCAATGGCCTTAGTGACCTGACTCCGCATTCTCAAGCGTTTGGACTCTGCTTAGGTAACAAGGGCAGGACTTCGTATACAAGTTTAGATGCTGCAAAGCGGGCAAACTTCAACAGCCTCAAGGATCTCTTCATTAAGAGATTTTCCGAGTCTAGATACTCCAACAATCTACTGGTGCGATTGATGAATGTCAAGCAGAAAGAGAAGGAGGACATTCGCGATTACGTAACCCACATAAGGAGCCTCTTCAAGAGGATCCCTACAGGTGAACGACTGACTGAAAGAGCAGTTTTGACTGTGTTCATCAGCGGAATTCGAAACGAGGAGCTGTATAAGCCTTTGGTAGCCAACTCGATCTTGTAGCGAGATGCGCTAGCTAGGGTTTTTGAGAAAGCTATCAGAGTTGATGACTAAGGAAAGAGAGGAGCTCTAGGAACTCCAATTCAGAAGAGACCAGCTTGCGAGGTTTGGAAAGAGCACCAACCTCTAGTGAGCGACCCGCACCATCATCCCAAGATAAGGGGAAGGCCACCGAGATGAACCACGACCTGGCAGATGTCAAGATGGAGATAGTCAAGCTACAAGACCTGTGGAGACGACCAACACGACCACACATCCAATGTGTGTACTGTGGCGGAAATCATTTGCCAACTGAGTGTCAAGACCCTCGGTTTGTGTTAACTGTAGTATGTTTGGTCATGACGCTATGCACTGCAGATTGCTTAGGTGACTTTCGTACTCCCAACCGTATGGTCAGCCTTACCTATCGAATAGACCGCAACCCCTGTTTGGAAGGGGAGCCCCATTGGCTCTCCCTGTGCCTAACGACATGAAGCCGGCTATCCCCAGGATGGACATAAAACCCATAGGTATACCGAGGCTGCCTGGTCCCTATGTGACCCATCCACCGAGTGATGCTCCAGTCCACTACGTGGAAGAGCCAAATGAGGAAGAGACTTACTTATACCCTTATGTCTCTCATGACGAAGAGGGTAACACTGTCCTCATGGACTATCGACTAGTACCAGTGATGGCGTTAGGAAGGGGATGAGGTAGAGGCCTAGGGGGGCAGATGTAGGATCCAATTATCTGTTGGACCTGTGGACACCCAGGCCATGTCTCATCACGTTGGCTAGAAAGGGAACATCGAAACAGAGACAAGGCTGACCTAAGGTACGTAGAGTGTGGAATCACCCACCTCTTCGTCGATTGCCCAAAGCGAAAACCTTCTACAAACTCAACCGAAGTACCATATGTCCCATTGGGGTTGTTCGGCGTCGAGAACCTTGATGGGGAGGCCACACCCATCCCGTTACAGATAATGACCTGTGCCTAGACAAAGTAGGCTGGCATATCTCTACCAAGGTCTAGTAACCTTAATGTAGCCTTGACGGAAAAAAAGAGCCGCAGGGAAGGAGGCTGGAGGCTAACATTGCACTGAAGGCCGAGAGTGCTACAACTCTACCTGTTGCAAAGAAGGTCGAGGACGCAGAGACGAAAAAATCAGTCCCCAAGACGGCCGAAAAGGGGAGTGCCAAGGTAGGGGAGTACCCGTGTCTGAAGAGCCAACTCGAGGCCATAGAGAAAGTGAGGGACTGGGTAAAAGAGGCACAAGCCCACTTAAGAGACGCTGAGCCCATCCTAGAGGATGGGAGCGAGGATCTCATCAGCATGACCACGGCAGACTCACCCCCTCAACCAAAGCCAGAAAGGGCAACTTCACCCCAGACAGCACCCCTTAGGGCAAGCCTTGATGCTGAAGGCCACAAATTAGTCACGGCCATTGGCCAGGACAATTTGGCATAGGAGAGGGACGAGCAACAGACAGCATCCTCACCACACTACTGACCACCCCAGTGACGTTAAGCCTAGGAGACCTGCTTAAGCGGCACCCCACTCTATGGCGAAACCTCAAGCAGTGGGTTGAGGAGTCACGAGAACAAGCGTCGGATCTGCAGGATCAAGATGCAGAAACACAAATACCGAGTCTAACGCTACACTCTGTGCCAAAATCCTTGCACATTAATGCTTTCTGGGAAGGCACTGAGATGCATGCAGTATTACCAGTCCTAGCCTTAGGAGACACAATAAGAAAGGGGATCATAGATACGGGAGGTGGGATTAGTGTGTTGAGCCATGCGGTATTGCAAACCTGGGGAAACCCACCTATTGAGACTACTCAGTTTAAAATCACACTAGCAAACAGCATGAGGGTGAGGCCATTTGGGGTGCTTAAAAATTGGCCAGTGAAAATCGCAGGTGTCCAGTTCTCGGTCGACTTTATAGTCATGAAAGGGGTGGACTACGACGTCCTGTTAGGCCGGCCCTAGATGCGCACTACCAAAGTTATTGAAGATTGGGGTAACGGTTTGATATTCTTAGGCAACAGGACCAAAGCTGTGAGGGTGGAGATGGACGCTTGGAAAACCTCACCAGTCAACTTGGATGTCATCTCCTCGATGCTCAAAGGCGACAATCAGGTCAAGAAGTCTTATGGGCCCTTGACCAAGTATATCCCATGTCCAGAAGACGAGCAGGATTGGATGCATGTCCTTGCTACAATCGACCTGTCGTTCGCGGACCAAGAAGCACATGAGCAAGCCATCACGATGATGGGTGCGACCGACGGAACGCCCACTATACTAGTGTGCATGATGGAAGGAACCCATCTTGGGAGACCTAAGCCCGTCACTTTCCAAGTGCCAAGCAACAAGAAAGAACTCCAGGAGGCCCTGGAATACTTAACAGACAAGCTGACTGGCAACTCAGCAGCAAACCTCACACCTCTCCAGGACCTCGTAGGCAAATCCGAGTGGCAATGGACCGGAGTGCATGACTTGAACCTTATGTACAACTGGGCCTTAGTCCCGGATCAGCAACAAGAGAAGTACCAAGCCCTACAAGACGTCAAACTGGCTAGTGCAGAGGACTCTGACAATGAGTACGAAGATTGCCAACACTTGGAGGATGAAAGTGAGGGGGAGGTGGATTCGATAGAGTACGACACGCAGGGACATGTAATAGAACAAATATGGGCAGATTCCAAGCTGCAAAAAAGAAGTTCCTACAAGACAAAGCAAGGGCTCATGCACATGAATTGTGACCATGCCTCATTAGAGCACATAGTAGCCATAGACCTTGAGCGAGCAGGCCTAGCTCAACCAGGGACGACACAAGTGCTTAGAGCAGAATCACCATCTGGACTATGACCACCAAGGGAGACCCCCTCCTCCAGCGAAGACGGCGAGTTTGACTCTGAGTCAGAAGTGAGCTTGGATAGCAACCCAGAGATACCTAGGCGGCCCGATCCACCGCCGGGGACTTACTTGTCCATCTGAGGCGCAAACGATTGAAGCAAGAAAAGGCGAAACAACCCAGGGACACTTGAACAAATGAGCAACAAAAACCACGAGACTTTTTGACATGATTTACAAAATTCAAAAAAGGCGATAGGGTAGTGATCTTGATGGGAGCCAAATGGCAAGGGCAAACGAGCGAACCGATTGAGGGACCAGCCAGAGTCAAAGAGGTGAACTTAGCCCAGGAAGGGGAGACACCCCGACCAGTCTTCGTTGCCGATGACTTGGCTGAGGATGAGGAGGCGAGACTGGTCGCCCTCTTGCAAGAGTATGTGGACATGTTCGCATGGTCCTTGGGAGAGCTTAAAGGGGTAGATCCGAGTCTGGTGACTCATAACATATCCATGACACTAGACGCAGCACCGGTGAAGCAGCGATCGTACCCAATGAATCCTAAGCACGCTCATGCTGTCAAGGAAGAAATTGATAAGCTGATGAAAGAAGGATTCATTTAGGAAATTGAGCACATGGACTGGGTATCACCCATAGTCATTGTGATGAAGAAAAATGAAGAAAGCATCAGAACCACATAGCTCATACCAAAACCATTCCAAACCATCAAAAACCACTCAATAAGCTTTCAAACAATCTCAAACCCTATCAATCAATACTCCATCCCTCCTTACAGAGAGAAAACAGAACAAAATAGAACAAAACAGAAGCTCAATGGAACCAATCAGAACATATCAGAACATCATCAGAACTTCACATCTCTACTAATAAACATCATGAGCTTAATAAAATCATTCCAACCTATCCAAAACACTCTCAAAACACTTTCAAACCAATAAATCATCTCATAAAATCAACCATTCAGCTCTCAAAAACAACAAAAATCAGCCAAAAAACAGATCATTTCAACACTCAACAAACACATCATTTATCGAGTGGTATTTAGTGGCCTTAGTAGCCAACCACCTTTTCTCACTCTTACTCATATGTGTAGGTGCCTCACCATGCTCAAGAAAATAAAGCACATCTCGTAGTTGAAACTTACCCTGAAAAAAGGGGAGCTTTACTGTAATGATGCCCACCATTACCTCTTTCAATTTTTCAGCTGCTAGAGCATCTGCGTCACCATTTGTGTGCCTTGGCACAAAATAGATTTGGGCTTTCTGTAGCTTTCTCATGAGAGTTTTAGCTTCTCTCATTTTCACTGCTAAGTTATCATTTTTACAAGCCCAGATTCCTTTCATTTTCTTAACAATTAGCATAGAATCCCCAAAAACATTAAGTCGAGTGACACCATGTGAGAGACACCACCTCAGACCTAAAAGTAAGGCTTGATATTCTGCCTCATTGTTAGAATGGACATCCTCCAAGCTGATACCATCTCCATAAAGTTTGTCACCTTCGGGACTGAACACCACTATTCCTGCTGCCGCTCTGTCTTTAATACGCTTGTATGCCCCATCAAAGTAGAGGGCATGGGCATTCTCCACCCGTGGCGGCTCCTCAAAAGGAGTTGTCTCCTCTTTTACCTTTTCCTTCTTTTTTTCCTTCTTTTGATGACATCTATGAGTCAACAAATCAGCTAGGCAAGCTCGAGTAGAATCCTCCACCTTGAAGGTGTAGTCAAACTCTTGGAGTTGTATCAGCCACTTAGCGATTCTGGCTGAAACATCCATGTGCTGTTGTAACGTGTCCCCTAGTATCATCCAAGACATGTCTTAGCAGTCCATCGAAAAGCATGTCTAGAAAGCTCCGCCCGGCACTCCCGTGGAATGTTACGGGTTTTGTGATCTAGGTCTTTCCGCGTCTGCCACGTAGCGGAAGTATCCTGGCCATTCCCACTTAGGATCGACCGGAATTAGGGTTTTCCTGATGGGTCATTAGCTAACAGCAACTAACGTCAGACCCGAGCGAACTACTTTACGCAGAAACGCCAGGTCCGAAGCAGATTCACGCTGCACTTGGTTCAAGGAGAATGGGAAACGAGAGGGATGCAAAGCTCAACCTCTCTACCATAAGGCATAGTCCCATTCCGTTCCCCTAAAACAGTGTAAATCGGGTAAGACGTAACTTTAGGTCATCGTTCTCGTTATTCGTTTTGATGATGATGATCATTCCGCTGTTCTTTGAGATTTTTGAGAAAAGTTCCCGGCTAACCGGGACCACCCAACCGTAGCACGGACCCATGGCCCATCCTCCGCACTTTCCTCGGTTTGTTTTAGTTATGTAATTATCTAACACATTAATTTGACATATAACAATCAGCTTCTTTAATTAACCCTGTTAAGCACTGATTTCTTCACGTAATCTTATCACCTGACATAGAAAAACAGTATCAAGCAAGTTCTTGTAACATTTCATCATTTTATCTTTGAAATACAAGGAGTTCCGCCCGTAGGCTTGTCCATAATCTGCCCGAAGTGTCAAGAATCGCGTGGTGGAGGGGATTGCTCAAGATGCTGCGCCGAACACACACAGAATGCACAAGGAGAAGCTCACTCAAGAGACAAGAAGAGAGATGGAGGCCAAAACGTTTTCTTGCTGATTTTTTCTTCTTCTTCCACACACTTCACAATGTACACAAAGTATAGATAAGATACAAGATAAAAGGAAAGTGGCCTACTAAGTCAAACAATGCATAACCGACTACACTAGTCGACTGGCGCTATAACTATGCCAGCTGTAAATAGGTGTAACAACCTGAATATAATAAGTAGTGAGTCAGTGGCCATGTGAGAGTCATAATGACCACCGATGTGCTAAGTGTAGACGTGTGGACCCATCTAACCAGGCGGTCCATCATCAATGTCCACATGTGTTGAGCTTGTCATCTCAACACTCCCCCTCAAGCTCAACTGCATCTCTGCAACTCCAAGTAAGCTTCGAAACTTTTGAAGCTTCTCTGTACCCAATGCCTTCGTGAAGATGTCAGCTATCTGATCCTGTGTGCTGACATACACCAAGTCAATCTCACCTGCTAGTACCTTCTCTCTCACAAAGTGGTAGTGTACCTCAATATGTTTTGTCCTGGCATGGAACACAGGGTTCCTAGCCAACTGTATACTGCTCATGTTGTCACAATAAATGACAACTGGACCTTCCACCTGCACATCCAAATCAGCCAATAACTTTTGCAGCCATACTACCTCACATGCTGCAACAGCAGCACCTCTATACTCAGCCTCTGTACTCGACAAAGCAACTGTAGATTGCTTTTTGCTGCTCCAAGCAACTGCTGCACTACCAAGAGAGAACATGTATCCGCTGGTAGATCTTCTATCCGACATACTACCAGCCCAATCTGCATCTGTGTATCCAAATACATGTACGTCTGTACCTGCCTCATAGAAAAGTCCATAATGTAATGTGGACTTGACATATCTCAATATGCGTCTCACTGCATCCAAGTGTGGTTTTCTAGGTACTTGCATAAATTGACTCACAAGACCAACAGCGTAGCTCAAGTCTGGCCTTGTAATAGTCATATAAATCAAACTCCCCACTATCCTCCTGAATATAGTAGGGTCTTCTATCTCATCCCCAACATCAACACTCAGCTTTACATTCTGCTCCAACGGGACTGAAAGTTGTTTGCATGCTGTCATACCATACTTGGACAACATATCCAAGCCATACTGTCTTTGGGACAGCCATATACCATCATCGCATCTGACCACCTCAATGCCAAGGAAGTACCTTAGCTCACCTAGATCCTTCATCTCAAACTTCATCTTCAAACAACCCTTGACTTCAGCAATCCCACTATCACTATCACCTGTAATAATCAAGTCATCCACATAGATGACTATGATGACCAAACCTGCATCTCCTTTTCTCACATAAAGTGAGTGATCAGCATTAGAAACATAAAAACCAATATTGACAAGATACTCTCTAATCTTGTCAGACCATGCTCTAGGTGCTTGCTTGAGCCCATAGAGTGCCTTCTTCAATCTGCACACATACGTGGGATGCTCTAAATCTTCATAACCTGCTGGCTGATCCATATACACTTCTTCCTGCAAATCACCATGCAAGAAGGCATTCTTTACATCCATTTGCTGCAACCTCCAACCTTTGGCTGCTGCCAAAGCAATCACATATCTGACAGTTGCCATCCTAGCAACTGGACTGAAGGTTTCATCATAATCTATGCCATATGTCTGGGCATAGCCTTTTGCAACCAGCCTAGCTTTGTACCTGCTAATAGAACCATCTGCATTGTGCTTAATCTTATAAACCCACTTACATCCAATAGCTTTCTTTCCCTTCGGCAATGATACTAGATCCCAAGTCTTATTAGCCTCTAATGCAGCCATCTCCTCATCCATTGCTGCATCCCAATGAGCATGACCAACAGCCTCCTCAAAACATGTAGGCTCAACATCCTCAACTAGTTTCACCATATAAGCATAATGGTGAGCTGCATAACCTTCAAAACCAAATCTTTTAACAGGGTATCTCACCCTGCTAGACCTGCGTACCACTGGATCACTCAATGGAGTCTTTGCATCAGCCCGTGCTCTCTGCACACCTGGAGTTCTCACTAAAGGAATGCCAAGCTCATCATCTAAGCTCTCTGAGCCACTAGAGTCTCCATCAAGAACTGCATCAATGCCTTCTGACACTTTATTCTTTCCTTTGTCTTTACCTGTAGTGCTACTAGATGCACCTGAAGATGTAGAGGTACTCCTTAGTCTCCCAGACCAAGGACTACTAGATGATGTCTCTGGTCCACTAAGAGTCCGTGATTCTTGCTTTTCAGCCTGCACATGAGTGTCATGATCATCATCAACATCCAATGCATCACCACTAGATGCATACCAGCTGCTCATTTCATCAAAGATGACATCCCTGCTCACTCTGAACTTACATGTGATAGGGTTGTAATAACGATACCCTTTCTGCTCTAAAGAGTATCCAATAAAGACGCACTTTTCAGCCTTTGGATCCAGTTTCTTCCGCAACTCATCTGGCACATGAACATACGCAATGCAGCCAAATACTTTCAAGTGTGAAACATCAGGCTTCTTACCTGTAAAACATTCTTCGGGGGTCATACCATGAACTGCAGCTGTGGGAGTTCTGTTCATAATATAAACAGCAGTATGAACAGCCTCAGACCAAAAATGCTTAGGCATATTCTTTTCAGCCATCAAGGCACGTGCAACTTCTGCAATATGCCTGTTTTTCCTTTCTGCAACCCCATTTTGCTGTGGGGTATACCTGCATGTGAACTGTCTCTTTATCCCATGAGACCTCAGAAAATCACTGAACTCATTTGAGAGGTACTCTCCCCCTCCATCTGACCTCAGGCACTTTACTTTCAAGCCTGTTTCTCTTTCAACTGCAGCCTTGAAAGTTCTAAAGTGCTCAAACGCTTCACTCTTTTCCTTCATAAAATATACCCATAGCTTTCTAGAACAATCATCAATGAATGTGACAAAGTATGAACTGCCTCCAAGAGATACATTTTGTGTAGGCCCCCAAATGTCTGTATGTACAACATCAAGAATATTTCTGCTTACATCTCTATCATGTGAAAAAGGTTGCCTTGCCTGCTTACCAAACTGACATGCTTCACATACCTTCTGAAATTCTGCAACTCTAAATGTAGGCAAACCTGTAACCAACCCTTTGGACTGCATTAGTTTCAGCCTTTGTACATTTGCATGTCCAATGCGTTTGTGCCAAATTTCAATGTCTGCAACAACACCTTTTCCTTTGGCATACATAGCAGCATTCATAGTAGGAATTCCGGCATCTAGAGTGAACATACGTCCAACTCTACTTCCCTTTGCTACCAACCTGCACTTGTCATTGAAGTCTTCTACAAAGCAGCCCTTTGCATTAAATCTGACTTGCAGCCCTTGCTCTACCATTTGACCGACTGACACCAAATTCTTTGTAATAGATGGCACATGTAATACATTTGAAAGACTCTTTGTCTTACCATCATGCAAGGACAAGGGAACTTTTCCAATGTGTGAAATTGGGTGGCATGAGTCATCACCCGTCTGCACATAACCTGCATTCTGCAAATCCTGCATCTCTCCAAACCATTCTGCATGGCTGGTCATATGATTGGATGCACCTGACATACCAAACATCTTCATGTGTTCCCTTTCCTGTAACAGCATTCAGCATATGCTGCATAACAAACAAACGTTCATTTTTGTCTTCATTCTGTCGTGAAGACGATGCATAGTTTCCTTGCTGCAACTTACCACTCCGAATATCATCTTTCTTGGCATAACATTGGGCTGCAATATGACCTGTTTTGCCACAGTAGTGGCACACAATACCAGAGTTGTTAGAACCTCTGTTCTGCCATCCACCTCTTCCTCTAAAGCTCCCCCTGCCTCTAAAGTTACCACGACCTCCTGAAACCTGCATATCGCCAAATTGCTGATTCAATCTATTTTGCTGGTTATCACTACCACGTCCTGTACCACGGCCTCTTGAAGAGAACCTACCACGTCCCCTTCCTGAACTGGAGTAGAAAGCCTGGACCTGTTCACCACTTCTTTCAGATGTCTCACTCTGCATGTTGATTTCTTCAGTGATCATTAGAGAGGCCAACTCATCAAAATCTGGAAATGGCTTTCTGACATATACGGAAGTTACAAAAGACTTCCAAGCCTTTTCATTGTTAAGTCCACCCAAGGTAGACGACACCAAATCATCATCATCGGGCATTGCATCAATCGCTGCCAATGCATCTGCAATGCTCCTTACCTTCAATGCATACTCATTGATAGACATCTTCCCTTTCTTCAATGTATTCAACTCTTGCTTGAGTTGAATCTTTCGTGCCTTTGTATTTACAGAAAACATACTTTCAAGTATGGTCCAAGCTGCATATGCATTCTCTGCATTTCTAATGTGTCCCAACATATTATTGTCAATTACTGCAGACAACCAATACATGACCTTCTTGTCTTTTGCATTCCATTCCTTTTGTGCCTTTATCTCTTCTGCAGTTGGAGGATCACTCATCTCCGGCTCCTTTTCTTCACCTGAAACGAACTCGTAGAGGCCTTTTCCAATAAGAAAGTTCGTGACACGGAACTTCCATGAAGGATAGTTGTTCTTGTCAAGCTTCTCAATGATGGGGCTTCCACTGTTCTCTGCCATTATCACAAGAATAATACCAAACAGCAAGCAAATCTTCTGCAATCCTCGACCTGTAGTGCACAGCAATACATTAGACAGCCTTTTTCACTGTCTGCTCAACAATACATGCAATCTGCAACCTGTTTGCAGATAAACCTCCTGTTTACTCACTGGTAAACACCTTTAATCTTACAGATCTGAAATCTGTAACCTGCGCACCCACTGTCGGTCGATACAGTTGAAGTCACAGCGTACCCTAAAACTGCTGTCCGCAACCTTGCGGCTCTAAAACGGGCCCTGAAACGGCCTCAAATGCCCAAAATAACTGCGGGAAAGCCCCAAAATACACAGCGCTCTTCGTGCACACCAAATCTCACTGCAATCTGAGATTTTTGCTCTGCCCTACTTCCGGTGCCTCCACAGGCACTATCCAAGAGAAAGAGTGGAAGGATGGGAGAGCTTCTTACCCGTGGCTTGCTTGCTCGAACCTTTATTCTTCTCCTTTGCTTCAACCTTCGAAATCAGCCTCTCTCAGTGGTGCGGCTCTGATACCATGTCAAGAATCGCGTGGTGGAGGGGATTGCTCAAGATGCTGCGCCGAACACACACAGAATGCACAAGGAGAAGCTCACTCAAGAGACAAGAAGAGAGATGGAGGCCAAAACGTTTTCTTGCTGATTTTTTCTTCTTCTTCCACACACTTCACAATGTACACAAAGTATAGATAAGATACAAGATAAAAGGAAAGTGGCCTACTAAGTCAAACAATGCATAACCGACTACACTAGTCGACTGGCGCTATAACTATGCCAGCTGTAAATAGGTGTAACAACCTGAATATAATAAGTAGTGAGTCAGTGGCCATGTGAGAGTCATAATGACCACCGATGTGCTAAGTGTAGACGTGTGGACCCATCTAACCAGGCGGTCCATCATCAATGTCCACATGTGTTGAGCTTGTCATCTCAACACGAAGGCTATCCAGTAATCTCCAGGGATCACTATTCCAAGCTTCCGCCCGTCAACTAGTATGCGGGCCTCGAGATCCAATCCCGAGTCACGTTAGCCTCTTGTGCAGGACCTGGAAGGCGAGGGATTTACGGCCAGAGCCCCCCCTGGCACCCAAGCGTCCTCCTGATCCAAGTAGAACTCAACGGAAAGACCTCTCGTGGTGGGTTCGGTCCACGTTCCCGACGCGGTCAACAACCCCCTTGGTTAGGGTTAGGCATGCAGTCGGGGGTAACTGAAGCTGCCTCTCCCTTCAGGCCTTTAACCTGAAGTATAGGTCCTCATTTAATTTGTAATTCATAATTCAAACAGAGCTCTAAAATCTCTAGCAAGCACAAACATTTCCGTTAATCAACCGAGTTGTTTGGCAAACTGCTAAGGAAGTGTTCTTTCCTTTTTGAGTGTAACAGCACTCGTTCCCAAGGTGTCTTGTAACTTGGCAAGATCTCTTACATTCCGGTGTAGGGCATACCCAACTTGGTTAACCCTAAGGTGCCTTAGATATGCTAGTTTCTGGTTTACAACTTTCCTTATTTAGAAGGATATCCAAAAATACGTCTTTTTGCAAGATAACCTGCATAGGGATCTACCGTCCTTGATGAGGGTTTTTACCCTTTCTCCTTGTGAATCAATCACAAGACTAAATAATTTCATACTTGTTGCGCAAGTCCTGCGATGGAATAATCTGTTTAGATTCTTTAAGCTGACGTATGTCAGTCCTAGGGTTTCTTCTTTTAAGAACCTTAGGGACAAACCCTAGTTCCTTATCTTTACGAATTGATTGTCCCTACAGTAAGGAAAGTAGTCAAGTGTTTAGGGTATGAATGTTTCTATGTTTAGATTGGTTCAGTTATCTTTTGGAAGGTAATATTAATCATCTTGTCACGATTTTGCTATCCTTGTGACAATTTACTTCCCAGTCAGTTTAATTTAACTTCTGTTTTCCTTAAAGATGAGCTCATGCCAACTAACAACACTTGCCTTGCTAAGATGTGCAAATATTCAAGATAACTTCCTAGTAATTTGAGCAACGAAAGAAACCTTTCATGAATTTAACCATTTACAACGATTCGTTGCGAAAGGAATAAGACTAATGTGCAAGATATAATTTCTACACCTTAGGATTTAACTAAAATATACTACTATAGTAAATGGTTAATCTTGCTCGTAATTTATAATGCTTGATGCAATTTGAAGAAAGCTAAGTTCTATACACTGTCATTCATAAGCTAAACTCCTTCGTTACAAATAACTCGAACAAATATATCCTATTCTTAACAATTTTTCTTTGCATGATCGACTTAAAACCGAATTTAAAGCCAAGAAGAAAAAAACATGGCTTTGAGGTGAGATATCCACATGGATACCGGGGGATGACCCTCCCGCAGCTACGCCTTGGACTTTCTTCGGCGGCATCGTAGTTCGAATGTGAGATAGCCTTTTCCTCTTTCTTCTAGAATTCCACCGTCTTCTCCTTCCTTCCCTTTCTTTTGTCTTTTTCCCACTCTTCCTCCTTCACTCCTTCTTTTCACTACCTCTACTTTCCCTCCCTATCCTTTTTTCTCACGGCTATTTTTCCCTTACGGGATACCATCCGAGGCCATGATGATGGTTTGGATTTTTAGGTTCGGGGGGAAAATAATAATGGGGATACGGGGGATTAGGAAGAAAGCTTAGGGAGTTGTGGGAAAATGAGAGTTATGAGGGGGGTTTAAAACCGGGGGGAAAAAAGGGAAAAAAAAAAATTGGACTTTAGAGGGATTAAACCCGGGGGGGGGGGGGAACAAAGGGGGTTTAGGGGGGAATTAAAACCGGGGGGGGGGGGGGGGGGGGGGGAACAAAGGGGGTTTAGGGGGGAATTAAACCCGGGGGGAAGGGGGGGAAACAAAGGGTTTTTTAAAAAAAGCATAAGGGGGTGAAAGGGGGCTTCTTCTTTAGAAGCTTCCCCCCAGGAAGCTTCTAAAGCTTCCACGTGGGAGGGGGGAAAGCTTATTAGGTAGACAATGGCGGCGAGTGGAGGCAGAATGATCCAGCGGCGAGGTCTCAGAGTCTTCTGTTCCTCCCTCTCTCTTGGTTTCCACACGACGCAGCAGCGGCACGGACTCTTCCCACCCTTCTTCCTCTATTCCTCACGGCTCCAGCCTACCTCCATCTCCAGCGGCCCCCCCTCATTTAAATAGTGGAGGGGAGGGGGATCTTCCCTCTCTGCATGTCATCACGCATGTCCCCCCTCCCTCCTTAAGGATCCAACAAGGAGCTTAATAGCTCCTACTATTTCCCTCCCCCTCCAGCTCATCAGTCGGCTGGAGGGATAAGGGGGGGAATTTTTTTTTTTTAAATTCCATTTATCCATAATCGTTTCCTACGCGGAATATTACATTCTCTCCCCCTTGGAGGAATCGAGATGTCCTCATCTCGAGATAAACTGGGGATATTGATGGTTGAGAGAGCTTTCATCTATCCAAGTGGCATCCTCTTCAGGATAATCTTTCCACTGGACAAGGCATTCTTTCAAGGTTCTAGATCTTAACTGTCTTTCCCTAACATCTAAGATCCTTTCCGGCTTTAGTTCAAGGACTCCTTGACTAGGCATTACAATTTGTTGGTCATCAAGTACATGATTAGGGTTGGGTACATATTTTTTCAATAGGCTGATATGGAATACATTGTGAACCTTTAGGTTCTCAGGGAGTTGCAATCTATAAGCGTTGGGTCCTAGGCATTTGAGGATTTTATATGGCCCACAATACCTTGGACTTAGCTTCTTGCATTCTCCTAGGGATAGAGAACTCTTTTTAGGGCGTACCCGAATGAAGACCATGTCTCCTTCTTCGAAGACTTTACCTTGACGTTTCAAATCTGCGTATGCCTTTTGCCTATCCTTGGCCGCTTGTATGTCTTGTCTTATTGACCTTATTTCATCATCCATGTCCTCCAACATTTGTCTTGAGGCTTCAACTCTTAGGGTTGGATCAGAAAAGTTTAGGGGACTTCGACAATCATGACCATACAATGCCTGGAAAGGGGTCATTTGAATGCTCCGCTGGTAAGAAGCATTGTAGGCAAATTCTACTAATGGCAAGTATTGAATCTACCTTTTCGGCTCTCGACAGCAGTATGCCCTAAGCATATCCTCAATGATTTGATTTACTCGCTCTGTTTGGCCATCCGTTTGGGGATGGTAGGCGGTGCTAAAACAGAGTTGAGTCCCAATAGCTTCAAAGATAGCTCTCCAGAAGTGTGATGTGAAGAGAGAATCTCGATCACTAATGATTCTTCTAGGTAGCCCATGTAGCTTGAATATCTCCTTGATAAACAATATTGCAATGTCGGAGGCTTTATAGTTTGTCTTTACTGGAATCAGGTGTGCAACCTTGGTAAGCATGTCAACCACAACCATAATGGAATTGTATCCTCCTTGGACTTGGGGTAAGCCCACAACAAAATCCATACTGATGAATTCCCATTTCATTTGGGGAATGTCAAGTGGTTGCAGTTTCCCTGGCATCATGACATGTTCGGCTTTGATACGTTGGTAAGACAAACACTCAGTGACATACTTGAGAACGTCACCTTTAAGCCTCTCCCAATGGTAGCTCTTTCTAACTGCATTAAGATTCTTAGCATAGCCAGGATGTCCTGAAAAAGGAGAATCATGAGCTTCCCATAATATTTTCTGCTTAAGTGACTGGCTTGCTGGTATACATAGCCTTGTTCTCTAGTAGACAAGTCCATTATCAATGGAAAATTCCTGATACTTAGCTTGCAACTTCTGATTCTGCTCCTTGGTAGATATTTCCTTTATCATTGTTTGGTAGGCCAAATCATGGCATGCTTCCTCTCTAGCTAGTTCAAGTATAGGGTTGTTTGGCATAGATACTTTTGTAGCCAGAGATCTGGCCGTTGATGGATTTTGCAAGATTAGGGAATTTAGGAATGCCTTGCGACTGAGTGCATCGGCAACTACATTCTCCTTCCCTGGTCGGTACTTGAGTTCAAAATCATATTCCTCCAATACTTCAATCCACCGACGTTGCCTCATGTTGAGCTCGTTCTGGGTAAAAATCCATTTGAGACTCTTATGATCGGTTACTAGAGTAAACTTATTACCCAACAGGTAGTGTCTCCAAAGCTTTAGAGCATGGATGACAGCTAATAATTCCAGATCATGCGTGGCATAATTCTTTTCATGACTCTTCAATTTCCTTGAAGAGTATGCTACTGGATGACCTTCCTGCATAAGTACACATCCCAAGGCAAGAATGCTAGCATCAATTACTACCTCGAATTCCTTATTGAGGTCAGGAAGTTTTAGAATAGGTGCTGATACCAAACTTTGCTTCAATTTGTCGAAGCTATTTTGTTCGGAAGTTGACCATGTAATAGAAGTCTGCTTCTTTAGTAAGTCTGTAAGAGGTGCTGCAATCAAAGCATAGTTTTTTATGAAGACCCTATACCATCCTGTCAATCCAAGAAAGCTACCTATCTCTTTGACGGATACTAGTATTGGCCATTCAAGCACATCTCTGACCTTGGTTGGGTCTACTGATATTCCTTCTGATGATACTATGAATCCCAGATATTCAATCTGATGCTTGAAGAATGCATACTTCTTCATTTTTGCATACAGCTTATGAGACCTCATTGTCTCAAGGACAATCCGAAGTTGAGGTTCATGATCTTCTTCCTATTTGGAATAGACTAAAGTGTCATTGAAGAAGACAAGCACGACATTATCAAGATATGGTCTAAAAATATCATGCATTAATCTATTGAAGGTGGCAGGTGCATTTGTAAGCCCGAATGACATAACCAAGAACTCAAAGTGCCCATATCTTGTATTGAAGGCCATTTTTGGAATATCTTCTTCCTTGATCCTTATCTGATAGTAACCTGACCTGAGATCAATCTTGGAGAAGATCTTTGCACCCTGAAGACGATCAAGAAGCTCATCTATTCTAGGAATAGGATACTTGTTCTTGACTGTTGATTGATTCAACCCTCGGTAATCAATACATAGTCGAAGTGTCCCATCTTTCTTTTTCGGGAATAGTATTGGAGATCCCCACGGTGAGTTGCTAGGCCGGATGTAACCCTTGCTTGAGCTGTTCCTTCAACTCAATTTATTCTGGTATGGACATTCTATAAGGTCTCTTTGCAATTGGTGCAGCTCCAGGTACTAGCCTAATCTCATGATCTGCTTCTCTTGGAGGCGGAAGTTCAATCAATTCCTCAGGGAATATGTCAGCGTATTCCTTTAGCCAAGAAGGTCCTTCATGAGACTCTTGCTTTTGATCTAACTTGTTGAGTTTGTTTAGGTAAACGGGTAATCCTTTTCTGACTCCTTTTATGATCCGAGATACTTTGGCTAATTGGATTTTTGGCACTCCAGCCTCACCTTGAGTTGTGACAAATTCCCTTTCAGAGTTTCGAAAGGAAACTTGACCCTTTCCACAGTGGATGTGGGCATCATTAGGCTTAAGCCAATCCATCCCGAGTAGACACTCATGGATACCTAAATTCATGACTCTGAATTTGACTGAGGTTTTCTTTCCTCCCAAAAAGAATTCCACCTTAGCAGTTTTCCTGGTATAAGTTACCTCACGACCGTTTGCCAATTCCACAAGCAGGGTATGTGCTTCTACTGTGGCTATTCCTAATCTATTTGCACATGCTGGTGAGATAAAGGAATGTGTACTACCACAATCAATCAAGGTTTTGAAACTTTTACCTTGATAGTCCGACGGTGTCTGAATCACCAAGAATTGGCGATTCGGCCCTTTCTTGTGTAAAGCGGCATGAACTGTCGCTCTTTCGAATTCAGCTTTCATAGTCGGATCTTCCTCTTCTTCTTCTTCGCATCTTTGCCTATTGGCAATACAAGAGGTTCTTCCTCTTCCACGGGTGGTGGCTCCTTGACCGCGGCCTGCACCTTGGAAAGGCGTTTGACGATGTCCTCCGCTGAGCTTAGGACATTGCCTCTTGAAGTGACCGGGTTTGTTGCAGTGGAAACAACGGAGGTTTCGGCCATTACTTTGAGTAGGAACAAAGTTGTTGACGTTATTTGTCCTTGCTTTCTTCCTATGTCCCTGATTGTGACCTTGAACTCTCTTCACTTGAGGTCTGAATGCTCCTCTGTTCGGGTCACTATAGGACCAAGTTTTGTTACCCCTTGGTCTAGCTTGCACCTCCTGAATTATAGGTGCCGCTCGAATGAGTGCATCCTGAAGATCTGATGGACGCATAGATTCGAGACGGGTATTTAGGGGTGAATTTAAGTCCGCACAAAATTTGGACACCTGCTGCGTCATGTCCATCTGTGGCACATACTTTAAAAGTGAGACGAATTTAGAGTAGTATGCGTCAAGAGTGAGTCCTAGTTGTTTTAGCTCGTAGAACTCATTCATTTTCTGCGTACGATATGCAGGTGGCAAATATCTTCCCTGCATGGCTTTCTTCAACTTGTCCCAGGTAACGGACCCCTCTGAAGTCCCTTGATCCCTATAGGATGTTCATCATCCCAATTCTTTGTCTATAAAGGGGAGAATGCATTGCAGTCATAAACATGACTTGAAACACCAAAAACTTGTTCCACGCTTCATAGTTCTGCAAGACAGCATTGAAGATGAGTAACAATTTCTTTACTTCATTTTATTGAGATCTCATAAAAACAATTTCGTTGTTGGTTGGCTCTGATACCAACTTGTAACGTGTCCGCTAGTATCATCCAAGACACGTCTTAGCAGTCCATCGGAAAGGATGTCTAGAAAGCTTCGCCTGGCACTCCCGTAGAATGTTACAGGTTTTGCGATCTAGGTATTTCCGCGTCTGCCATGTAGCGGAAGTATCCTAGCCGTTCCCACTTAGGATCGACCGGAATTAGGGTTTTCCTGATGGGTCATTAGCTAACAGCAACTAGCGTCAGACCCGAGCGAACTACTTTACGCAGAAACGCCAGGTCCGAAGCGGATTCACGCTGCACTTGGTTCAAGGAGAATGGGAAACGAGAGGGATGCAAAGCTCAACCTCTCTCCCATAAGGCATAGTCCCATTCCGTTCCCCTAAAATAGTGTAAATCGGGTAAGACGTAACTTTAGGTCATTGTTCTCGTTATTCGTTTTGATGATGATGATCATTCCGCTGTTCTTTGAGATTTTTGAGAAAAGTTCCCGGCTAACCGGGACCACCCAACCGTAGGACGGGGACCCATGGCCATCCTCCGCACTTTCCTCGGTTTGTTTTAGTTATGTAATTATCTAACACATTAATTTGACATATAACAATCAGCTTCTTTAATTAACCCTGTTAAGCACTGATTCCTTCACGTAATCTTATCACGTGACATAGAAAAACAGTATCAAGCAAGTTCTTTTAACATTTCATCATTTTATCTTTGAAATACAAGGAGTTCCACCTGTAGGCTTGTCCATAATCTGCCCGAAGGCTATCCAGTAATCTCCAGGGATCACTATTCCAAGCTTCCGCCCGTCAACTAGTATGCGGGCCTCGAGATCCAATCCCGAGTCACGTTAGCCTCTTGTGCAGGACCCGGAAGGCGAGGGATTTACGGCCAGATCCCCCCCGGCACGCACCCAAGCATCCTCCTGCTCCAAGTAGGACTCAACGGAAAGACCTCTCGTGGCGGGTTCGGTCCACGTTCCCGACGCGGTCAACAACCCCCTTGGTTAGGGTTAGGCAGGCAGTCGGGGGTAACTGAAGCTGCCTCTCCCTTCAGGCCTTTAACCTGAAGTATAGGTACTCATTTAATTTGTAATTCATAATTCAAACAGAGCTCTAAAATCTCTAGCAAGCACAAACATTTCTGTTAATCAACCGAGTTGTTTGGCAAACTGCTAAGGAAGTGTTCTTTCCTTTTTGAGTGTAACAGCACTCGTTCCCAAGGTGTCTTGTAACTTGGCAAGATCTCTTACATTCCGGTGTAGGGCATACCCAACTTGGTTAACCCTAAGGTGCCTTAGATATGCTAGTTTCTAGTTTACAACTTTCCTTATTTAGAAGGATATCCAAAAATACGTCTTTTTGCAAGATAACCTGCATAGGGATCTACCGTCCTTGATGAGGGTTTTTACCCTTTCTCCTTGTGAATCAATCACAAGACTAAATAATTTCATACTTGTTGCGCAAGTCCTGCGATGGAATAATCTGTTTAGATTCTTTAAGCTTACGTATGTCAGTCCTAGGGTTTCTTCTTTTAAGAACCTTAGGGACAAACCCTAGTTCCTTATCTTTACGAATTGATTGTCCCTACAGTAAGGAAAGTAGTCAAGTGTTTAGGGTATGAATGTTTCTATGTTTAGATTGGTTCAGTTATCTTTTGGAAGGTAATATTAATCGTCTTGTCACGGTTTTGCTATTCTTGTGACAATTTACTTCCCAGTCAGTTTAATTTAACTTCCGTTTTCCTTAAAGATGAGCTCATGCCAACTAACAACACTTGCCTTGCTAAGATGTGCAAATATTCAAGATAACTTCCTAGTAATTTGAGCAACGAAAGAAACCTTTCATGAATTTAACCATTTACAACGATTCGTTGCGAAAGGAATAAGACTAATGGTGCAAGATATAATTTCTACACCTTAGGATTTAACTAAAATATACTACTATAGTAAATGGTTAATCTTGCTTGTAATTTATAATGCTTAATGCAATTTGAAGAAAGCTAAGTTCTATACATTGTCATTCATAAGCTAAACTCCTTCGTTACAAATAACTCGAACAAATATATCCTATTCTTAACAATTTTTCTTTACATGATCGACTTAAAACCGAATTTAAAGCCAAGAAGAAAAAACCATGGCTTTGAGGTGAGATATCCACATGGATACCGGGGGATGACCCTCCCGCAGCTACACCTTGGACTTTCTTCGGCGGCATCGTAGTTCGAATGTGAGATAGCCTTTTCCTCTTTCTTCTGGAATTCCACCGTCTTCTCCTTCCTTCCCTTTCTTTTGTCTTTTTCCCACTCTTCCTCCTTCACTCCTTCTTTTCACTACTTCTACTTTCCCTCCCTATCCTTTTTTCTCACGGCTATTTTTCCCTTACGGGATACCATCCGAGGCCATGATGATGGTTTGGATTTTTAGGTTCGGGGGGAAAATAATAATGGGGATACGGGGGATTAGGAAGAAAGCTTAGGGAGTTGTGGGAAAATGAGAGTTATGAGGGGGGTTTAAAACCGGGGGGAAAAAAGGGGAAAAAAACAAAATTTTGGACTTTAGAGGGATTAAACCCGGGGGGGGGGGGGGGGGGGGAAACAAAGGGGGTTTAGGGGGGAATTAAACCTGGGGGGGGGAAACAAAGGGGGTTTAGGGGGGAATTAAACCCGGGGGGAAGGGGGGGGGGAAACAAAGGGTTTTTTAAAAAAAGCATAAGGGGGGTGAAAGGGGGCTAAGAAGGTTCTTTAGAAGCTTCCCCCCAGGAAGCTTCTAAAGCTTCCACGTGGGAGGGGGGAAAGCTTATTAGGTAGACTATGGCGGCGAGTGGAGGCGGAACAGTGGCGAGGTCTCAGAGTCTTCTGTTCCTCCCTCTCTCTTGGTTTCCACACGACACAGCAGCGGCACAGACTCTTCCCACCCTTCTTCCTCTATTCCTCACGGCTCCAGCCTACCTCCATCTCTAGCGGCCCCCCCTCATTTAAATAGTGGAGGGGAGTTTAGCATCCTTTTGTATTAGTGCTGCCCCTAGAGCATCTTCCCCAAAACTCGGATTGACAAAAAACTTCTGATCCCAACAAGGCTGTAAAATTATAGGAAGGGTGCTAAGAGCCTTCTTCACCTCGTGAAAACACCTTTCGCTTTTGTCACTCCATAGGAGCTCCTCAGAGTGGGTTAACTGTTGCAGTGGAAATATTAATTGGGAGAGGAGATGAATGAACCGCCCCATATATCGCACCTTCTGAATGAAAGAGGTTAGTTGCTTCACAGAAGATGGTGATGGCACTGCCAATAGGGCCTTAACTTTGTTTGGATTTGCTTCAATGCCCCTCTCACTTATGACGTGCCCTAACAAAGTTACACTGCTATGAGGAGAATATGCATATGAAACAAGAGCAAGTAGTTGAGATATGTAGGGTGATCTTTTAGGAGGAGCCTCTTGTTACAATATAGCCAGCCCTAGTTAGATAGCACCTACAACTATTCATGATATAGTAGCCCAAGATCTACCTATTGTGCAAGATTATGATGGTGGATTGAGAGGAGAGACCATATAAGCCCCACATCTACTCTTGAGAGACTCACACATTTCGCCAATGTGACACTTCTCATGGTTTAATTGCCCCCCCATTTGTGTGAGGCGGTTGAAAGCTTCATCCACCTTCCCTAGATGTAGAGCCTTAGAACTATAAATACAAAAATAATCAATAAAGACCCTAATGGATTTCCAAAATATGGCTGGAAGACATAATTCATGAATCGCTACAAGGTAGCTGGGGCATTTGTTAATCCAAATGGCATTACTTTGTAAGCAAAACAACCCCAAGGTGTAATGAAGGTGGTCTTTTGTTGATCCTCCTCAGCTATTCGGATCTGGAAATAACCCGAATACACATCACAAACAGTGTATCTCTCATGCCCGACCACCTCGTTGAGTATTTCATCCTGAAAGGGAAGAGGAAAGTGATCTCTCTTAGTTGCAGCATTTAGCGGCTTGTAATCCACACAAATCCTCCATTTTCCATTCTTCTTGGGTATCACCACCACAGATGAAACCCACTCTGAGTCCCCTATTGGATAGATCAAGCCTGCCTTCAAAAGTCGTTGCACCTCAGTGAGTAGAGCGTTTTGTTGAACTACTCCCAATCGTCATAGTCGCTGCACCACTGGCCGTGCTCCCTCTTTTAGATTAATGTGATGTTGTACTGCTGTCACTCCTGTGATGTGTTCATAATCAGAAATAAAAAGTGCAGAGTGTTTTATCACCACTTCCATGTAGGCTGCCTTCTCCTCAACTGATAGATCCTTAGCCAACATTTTTTCTAACCCCTCCTTCTCGACCTTTGGAAGCTGCTGCGGAATTTCACTACTAGAAGGCCCTTTTAATGCAATCCCCATCACTTCTGGAGAGCTTTCTTCCTCCTCATTAGAAGACTCTCCCTCTGTCATAGATGACCAACCCTCGCGCTAGAACTCCATTCATCAGCGGTGGTCTCTAACACAAGATCCTCCTGTCGGCCCTCCTTCATATTGTAGATAGTGCTCTTCCATTTTTTATGCAGCCCCTTTTGTGGCCTTAGCTCTAAAGCCCCTGTCTCCCAATCTTGTCTAGCTTTCATTCCCATTAGCCATGGTCGCCCGAGAATGAGCGGATAGCCGTCCCTCTTCACTGGCATCACATACATGTCAAGCTCCAATTGCACTCCACACACCTTTACCTTGACTTTCTTTATAACTCCCAAACAATTTATTACTACATTGTTAGCCATTTTGGCCCCAAATTTAGTAGTTTCATTTACCTCTAATCCCAAATGATGCATCAACTTTTCCGTCATGACACAAATCTCTGTACCTCCATCCACATATGTCTTTGACACTCTTTGCCCATTGATTTCGGCTTCCACTAGAGGCACAATATCTTTCATCTTTCTAGTCTGGATTGCATTCACATGTCTATTCTTCATGGATCTAATGCTTACCATCTTTGACCATTGTCGTCGCACTGTTGGAGATAGATGTAGTAATTGTGGCCATGAAATTTTTGGCCCTTGATTCCTCACATCAACAAGCAAATCATAAGCTCTAGTACCTTTATCCAGGGAAAAATCATCTGGCTCAATGTGTTGGCGTGAGCGAGCCCTCCTCTTTTTACTGTTGCGTGTCTTTGTAGCCATTGATGACTCTGCCTCCTCTTCCATATTTTCAACCTCCTTTGGTAGTATAGGCTCCATTCTCTCAATTCTACGGGCTTTCTTCACCTGCGTTGCTTTAACCTCTACTACTTTGGCCTTCCCTTTGACATCACTCTCATCTAAACTAATTATCCTGACATCATGATTCTCTGGCGGCTGGACAGGCAAGGGTGGCACCTCTGCAAGTGGTCGAGGATGCTGGAGAACTTGAACCGGTGGTGGAGGCCCTGGATTTGGTGGAACAAACCTTTCCCTAGGTGGTGTCATTTGTTGTCCCCTCCTTGGTTGGAATCCATTTCCTGGAAAATGCCTAGGATAAGGGCAAAAGTACATACCATGGCCAGTCTCCCCACAATTATAGCAAACATACTCTCTTTCTTGTCTACTTGGACCTCGATTGCCTTCATCTATGAGGGGAGGGGGCCGTACTCCTTGCACCAAATTTAACGAAAGGCTTTCAAGTTGATTAGTAATGCATTGTAGGAGCTCTTGCTTTGGCATCTCTGGTTTAGGTGGGGCATCTGCTATTTCTCTAGGCCTTGGCATGGTTGGTAAAACCTGCATGGGCTCAACTCCCCCCTTCAACTGGGCTTGATACTTCAATTTTCTATCTTTCTCCCTGGCATAAGTGACTCATTCTTCATAGGATGTGGGAAACTTTCCTTTGGCCTTCTCCCTTAGTAGAGGATGAAGTCCGGCTAGAAAACAATCTTTCTTAAGGCAATCAGGTACTCTTTCTCCCTCGGCTAAGGAGGTTGTCCATTTATCCCACAATTTTATAAACATGCCTTCATAGGCTTGCTACTCCCCTGCTACGGTTTGGCGAAGATGTAAGAGCTATCTCCAAATATCTTCAGGTGGCTCTATATCTTGGTATTTGTGCATGAATGCGGTCTTGAGATCCTCCCAATTACCCCTTGTAGCCTTCGGGATAGCTTGATACCACACTCGAGCATCACCCTTTAGAACTAAAGAGAAGGCCCGTACTTTGGTTGCTTCATCATCTCGGCCTGTGACTAGGAAGGCTATTTCTAAGTCATCCAAAAAGTCTAGAGCTTTCTCCCCTTTGTGCCCAAAAAAACTTGGAAATGCCATGTTGCCTTAGCAGAGTACGAAGATGAAAACGTCTGGACTTAAGTTGTATTTTATGAGGGGAAAGATGAATGGGTTCACAGATGCATTGATTTCAGCAAGACGTCTAGGCCCCAATATGCTTCTAATAATGCCTTCGAATCTAAGATTTGTGCTGACTACAATATGCACAGTTTGCATAGCAAGTGGACGGATAGGTCCATACAATTTGTGGTGATTCATGAGAAACTATTATAATAAGATAAAGACATGTACATTGAAGGATGCATTGTAGTCTAGCATTGGGAAGATTATAGGTTCTGGTGATACAAGAATCTCCCTTAATCTTTCAGTCCCAAAGTACATGACAAGACGCTGCTGGAAGAAAATCTTCCTACTGATGCATACATTAACTCGGATGTTTTGTACAGAGTGGAAGGTGTAGAAATTTGGGCCATTATTATTATTCATGAGTGGAGACTACTTAAGGGAGTAGAGGGAATGCACTTTCTTGAATTATGAAGGATTTTCCCCAGAGTGTTTCTTTCTAGAACCCACCAATTTTGCTATATAGAGAATTTGCTCACGAGTGATTGTTCTTGCCTTAGTGTGTCCATCCTCGGTGATATATTTCATAAGGTATGATGGCCACCTTTTCAACCACACCCAACCTTCGAGCTAACAACAATTGAAGGTAGTCTCCATACTTTGCACTTCTACAAAACTCCACACTGTTCATGCATAGTCCTCCTTTGATGTGGATTAGGCCAGAGAGAGAGAGGGATTTGATGATTTGGAGACGAGGACCTCTCGGAAGGGCCTTCACTTTGTTTGGAAAACACTCACCACAATTATGAGAACCTAGTAATTGATGGCAACATGATTTTTTCCATTGTGAGAGAATGGAATTTCTAAGGTGAACACCTTTTACCCGCATACATGCTGTCATCCGATAGGCATACTTCCTTTCTTGGGCTTCCTTGGGAGACCATTGTGGGAGTCGTGGAATTCAACCAGCTTCAAAAAACGTTGGTGAATGCATTGGAGAAGAGCCACTTGGGGGACTTGTTGTAGAGGATGCACCACCATGTGTTGTATTGTCCCACATAAGGAGGTAGAGAATTGTGGTTGAGAATGTCCTCAGCGGGGGCACAAAAAATGAGAGCTAAAATGATGAACGGGTTGCCTCTTACCCATCCAACCTCCAATCCTCACTAAGAGAACTAAAGAGGGGCACCACCTAGCTAAAGGGAGGATGGGCTAGGACATCCCTTTTCTCAAAGAGAATCAAGAGAACCAAGACACAAATTTACAAGAGAGAATATATGTACTAGACACCATATTGGAATATGAGAGAGAGAGATGAGAGGAGAGGGAGACAAGAGGAGAAGAGGTAGAGGAAGCTTGCCATTATGCTACATGGAATGAGAAGATGAGAATAGAGGGAGATAATAGGAGAAGAGGTAGAGGAAGCTTGCCATTATACTATATAATAAAAGAACTTACTCATAGCTTACCTCACAAAGATGAGGGTATTCTAGAGTGCTCTTATGGGCTTGTCATTGTCCTCCTCCCCCCTCATTCTCCATGGGCTCTTTATATAGCCTCCATGAGGGATTAGATTAAGCTAATCTTCTTGATTAACATAATCCTAGATGATGTATGGCATCTTTGAAAATATGGAGAATAGTGGATGGGACAAGTCCCCACCTTGGTCATCATGCAAGAAGCCAAGGGTGGTGGTAGACAAAATAGAGAAATGGAGCTAGATTACAAGAGGTGGGTATGCAAAGCACATTATTATAATATATTTACAAGAAGGATGGAATGGAAAGTTGGTGTGGTGAAAGAGAGAAGCAAATTGCATGTAGCCAGTAGTCTGCGCCTTCGTAACTTCAAATCCGTGAAGAATCTGAAAAAAGTTTCTTCTGCAACTTTGTAGACCAAGTCGAAAGCGATAGGGCAACAAGGGAATTTTCTTGAAATTAGCTTTTTCTTGTGATTTATTGAGATGATAAAAAACGGCTTCCAAAAGCTGCTTTGACTTTAGTCCCCCATATATATATAAATACATACAAGCATGTGACAAAAGGGGTCCATGCTTGTAAGCTTTTGTGCAAGATCCAAGTGACACCATGATGTGGATATTGACTTGTGTGCTAGGGTGAGGTGTCCTCTAATGATGGTGATAGATTCCAAATCTTAGTGTGCAGGCGGAGCCCATGTGTAGTTGTAGTCCTTTGAAAAATCTATGCACTCACTCAACTCCTAGGTGTAATCCATTTCCATCTTCACTAAGATAACCATCCCTTTTACCCTTTACATTGACATGCCTCCTAAGAACTTGTTCCCCCCATTTACTAGAGTTATCATAATCGAGAAGCAATGTAGCATACCTAGTGCTTGAAGAGTAAACCCAAAGTGATATGGTAAGCTCTTGATAGGGGTTGTAAAAAACCTAGATTAACATCCATGGCCGATACAAATTCTTGAAAATCTACAACATCAATGCCACAAAACCAGAGGAAGCACTCGCTTTCTCAGAACAAGATCTATGGGACTCCATGGCCCATTTCCTAATGGAATTCTCCTCTTGCTACCCAGATCCTGCCTTTATAACAACATGTAATTATATTAGATTACTTAGGACTCTCCTTAGGCAACCCCCAACACTAGCAGAGTACCATCTTTTGTTGCTCTTTTTTTTACATTAATATGGGAATAGATGAATGCGCCATGACTCGGCTAATATTGCGTGCTGTTGTACTCCCATCCTTTTTCATGGCCCTCCTTAAGGGTATGAACAATAGACAATTCACCAATTGTAGCCATCCATTTTTGTCCACCACCCCTCTCCATGTTAGAATACGCCAAAAATGGTACATGCTAAGTAGGCACTTCCTTAGTAAATCATTAAAGCCCCCTACCTCCCCATCCCATGCTCAAGAACCCGAAGAATGAATCCTCTATCTTGTACTACCCCACTAAAGTCAATAAATTGTTTATCTAAAAAAAAGAAATGGGAAGAGACATCATGCAAAAACTTCAAATTACACATAGCTCCTAGTCACTACACCTAGGGGTTTTCAAGTTTGGTGTATCCAATGGCCTTGGTTGACCAACGGCTCTATGTATAACCCCCTAGCCCTTGGATTCCCGATGACACATGATTCGGGCACATCAAGAGCACGACATACCTAGGAAGGTAATTCTTGCCGGTTAGACCTGTAACCTAAAGCTCCATGCACCACACGTCCCCTGTGCACAAACTAGGTCCTCAAGTGTGGGACACCACCAAGGGCTTAGATTCATCTCCCTATTCCACAAGCATGGACACCATGCACTCCACAATAAGGCAAAAACACTCCCAGATATAGTGCACATTCTTTTCTTTCCACGTACAAACAAAGGCCCAGACCATCAACTCCAGAGGCCCCATCATCCACGCAATGCACTCCCCATCTTTGCAACATGCCACCACACTAGCACAACAAAGCAAGAGGCGGACGCGACAACCCTAGACAAAAAGTGAATGAAGAAGCTCATTTGGAACAATGCAAGAGAAGGCAATTGTGGAAGACTAGCAGAGGGATCTGTCCAACATGATATTCAATTTCAAAGGCATAAAGCCCTCCAACACATCCTCCAACACTGGGACTCATTCCAAACTCAAGGGCCTTCCAGAACCATAAATCCCTCCAACACTAGGGCTCATTCCAAAATCAAGGGCCTTTCAGAACCATAAATCCCTCCAACACATGTTCCACCAGGGCTCGTATACAAACTCAAAAAGCCACATGGCTACCCTAGCAACACTATTTGACTCACCACCTAGCAGTGCCATGGGATTGGCACTCAACTAGGAGGGGGGGTAATATTTAGTGCAAAGCAAAGGAAGTGTAAAATGAGGCATCAAGAGGAAAAGCACAAGGCGGCAAAAAGGAATAGGTGCCCTACAAATGCTACTATCCAATCCAAATTCATAGCTAGTAGTTGACCTCCTGTCATAGGCACAACCAGCTAAGGCAATGTCTGTATACCTTGTCAAGTCAAGAGGTTTCCCACATGCATAAAACAGCCCATAGTTAGTCGTAATCTTTACATATCTCATGATTCTCCTTAATGCATCCAAATGTGGCTTGCAAGGCTTCTACATGAACTGACTCGCGTAATAGTCAAGTAGATCAAGCTTCCTACCATCTGTCTTTACATAGTTACATTCTCTATCTTATGTCCAACATCAACCTACAGCTTGACATTTTGCTCGAGAGGTGTATCCATAGCCTTGCAATCAGCCATACCATACTTCAATAACATGTCATGAGCATACTGCTTTTGTAGCAGCCATATGCCTTGAGGTGTCAAGACTACCTCACTTCCCAAAAAATATTTCAGCTCACCAAGATCTTTGGCTTTTAATTCAGCCTATAAACATGACTTTATTTCAACAATCCCACTTTCATCATCTCTAGTAATAATCAATTCATCGACATAGACAACTAGAAACACATAGCCATGATCTGTCTTCTTCACAACCAAACTATGATCTGCATCACCCAATTTCAACCCATGCTGCTGTAAATAGCTAGTAATTCAAGCATTCCAAGCTCTAGGTGCCTGTTTCAGCCCATATAATGCCTTTTTTAGCATGAATACATGTGCTAGAAAATTTGGATACACATAACCTTCAGGTTGCTCCATATAAACTTCATCTTGCAACTCACCATTCAAAAAAGTATTTTTCACATCCATTTGCCATAACTTCCAGCCTTTAGTTGCTGCCAATGCAATGATAGTTCTAAATGTTGCCATCTTTGCCATATGGTTGAAATTTTCCTCATAATCTAGACCATACTGCTATGCATACCCTTTTGCGACTAGCCTAGCCTTATAGAGTTCCAATGACCCATCTAATTTTCACTTGCCCTTATATATCCGTTTGCAGCTAACTGGTATTTTTCCATCAGGTAACTTTACCAAATCCCATGTTCCGTTTTCAGCCAAAGTTGAATACTCCTCATCCATGGCAACACCAATCTTCATCTGTAACTGCCTCATCCAAATTAGTGGGTTCTTTAAAAACTATCACCTTCGTCATATAAGCATAATGATGGGATGAATATCTAGTGTAAGTCAACTTGTCAACTGGCTTCCTAATTCTCTCAGACCTCTATATCTGTGGCTCACTCTGAGCTTGCCTCTCATGAGGCAGCACATAATGATTCTGCCTAGCACCTGGTGTCATGACAGATGGAATTCCCAACTCACTGTCAAAGCTATCACTGTTGGACAACTCATAACCTGTAGTAAGTGGTCCTGTTACATCCTCAAACACTTTTTCATTTTCCTTATCTGCTCTCCCCCTCACTGACATGTCCATGTCAATGGACATACAAGTTCGACTGCACAATTGTCCTAACCAAGGAATCACTGTAGATGATATATCACTTGTCTGACCACTCATGGAAGTACTAAGTGTAGGGGTAATTTTAGCATTACTCATACTTGCTAATTCATTAGTAGGTACTGCAATTGAATTCCCATACCAGGAAGCTAACTCGCCAAAGACAACATCTCTGCTTATCAATGTCTCTTGTGTAGACGGCACATAGCATTTATAGGCCTTTTGATCATGTGCATACCCCAAGAACACGCTCTTTATTGCCTTAGGATCCAATTTCTTCCTCTTTTCATATGGTATAGGTGTACATGCAATGCTACCAAATACCTTCAAGTGTGAAATGTCATGCTTATGACCATACAACCTCTCATAAGGTGTAACATCATGAACCCCTGTTGTAGGGGTTTGGACAACAGTCATCATTACTTCATCTCTAGCTGATTCCATCAGGACCCTATTTTTCCTCTCTCTAAAACCATTTTTCTACAGTATATAGCTATAAGTTAACTGTCGTCTGATCCCATATTTAGCAAGATACCTATCAAAGTAATTACAAACATATTCTCCACCTCCATCTGATTGTAGACATGAAATTTGAAAGCCCAACTCATTTTTAGTGTGCTTTTTGAAGTCTTTGAATGCATCAAATACATCATCTTTATGCTTAAGAATGTAAAGCTGAGTATACTGCTGAAATCATCAATGAAAGATACATAGTAGCATGCACCTCCAAACAAAGCATAATGCGACGGGCCCCAAACATCAGAGTGCACCAATTGTAAGGGTCGCAAGCTATTATTTACATGCCTCATGAATGAAAATCGTGCCTTCTTTCCAAATTGACATGCAGGGCATACATGACCAAAATCGTTGTACTTGAATTTGGGCAATCCAAGTACCACTTCATTCTATTGCATAGATTTCAATTTTTGTACATTGACATGGCCAATCCTCTTGTGCCAAATCTCAACATCTCGAATAGCACTCTCATCATGTGTAAACATGGCTGCTTTAAGTTATGGAATGGTCACATTCAATGTAAACATCCTGCCATCCCTTCTGCCTTTGGTAATTAATTTGTAACCATTTCCGTATTCTTCAATGAAGCATCCATCTTTATTGAACCTCACATGCAGATTCTGCTCTGCCATCTGACCCACAGACAAACGATTCTTGGTTATTGATGGTACATGAAATACATCATGTAGGCTTTTCTTCTTGCCATCAGGCATCATCAACAGAACACCTCATGTGTGTTTATTGTCATGTTGGGTATCATCCCCCCAGTACAGAAATAACCATTTGAGCGTGCAACCATTTCATCAAACCACTTGCCATGAGGTGTCATGTGGTTTGAAGCTCCAGATTCAATGTACCATCTCTCATCTCTATTCTGTCTAAAGGCATTCTTGGACACATGTTGCATGGAAAATAAATTGTCAACCTGCTCATCATGAGTACCGCTAGAAGATACATAGTGCCCATGTTGTTTGCCGTTTGCCTTCATATCTCCCTACTTCTTGTAATAACAATCCTTTGCAATGTGCCCATACCTACCATAGTAATGATAGTCCTTGTCTCTATTCAACTAATCATTCCACTTCCATGATCTAGATCCACCACCTCTGCCTCGGGGTGTTCTCCCCTTGACCTACCATGCTGGCCATGTGTATTTGTGCCATGCCAATTACTCTGCTGCTACTGTCCATAAGTGTTTTAAGTATCACCAGTACCTCAAAACGAGCCACGGCCTCTACCAGCTCTGCCATGCTAGCGCTAGAGTACAAAATAGTGTCTCTAATCTGAGATGCACTAGTACTTGTATTCAATCCATGCTTTACCTCCTAATGCAACAACAAAGGAACCAACTCATCCCAGTCAGGGGGTTCAACTCTAATAGATATAGATCTATCGAATGCTTTGTATTCCTTGCCAAGTCCATTCAAAGTGACACCAATCATATCATCCTCAGATACCTATGATCCAATGGTGGCAAACTGGTCAGCTATGGTCTTAACCTTTGTTGTATATGCCTGAATGTTCCTATCATTCCTAGACATGTTGTTGAACTATTGTTTGAGCTGAATCTTACATGCATGTGTCAAATTTCCATAGTTCTTCATGAGTATGTCCCATGCATCTTTCGGGGACTCACATCCAGTGATCTATATTGCCATAGCATTAGTTATACATAATGAAAACCAGTGTAGCACCTTGCATGCTCTCTCAATCCATAGCTTATTAGTCCTTTTCTAATCAATGGTTGGGTTCTTCTCAGGCAATTCAAGTTCAGCCTCATCACCTATACATAGGTCCCAATAACCTCTGCCAACTAAAAAATTATTCATCCTGAATTTCCACAATGAAAAATTATTATTAACCAACTTCTCTCCAATGATCTAGGTAATATTTTCAGTTCCCTGTGCATTAGCCACGGTGCAATAGTCTATGTTTCCTACAAGCCAACAAGTGTTTTGACTCACTGCAGTTCTTGACTATTTATGACAAATTTTTGCAACAAATTTACTATTAAAAATAGGTTATTTCAGCCCTTTATCTGCTCAATAACATCCATGAGCATGTGGTCCCACCTGTAGATACATTTGTCAATACATATGCTATGTAGTTGCTTTAGGTTTGTAACATGCAACCTTATTACTAAGGTACATACATGCAGTTTGAAAATTGTAAACTGTCAGTGAGACCAGCATCTTATTCAAATCCAAAATTGATTCATATACATGTCGTACATGTCTCAAACCTTCATAGACATCTGCTAGTACATGTAGCAGTCCAAACATAACTATACGGGCACAAAACAATGCATAGACACAAAGTATAAGTGTGAAACGTCCCGTTCACAGATTGCAGTCAACAAATAGTCAGTAAAACCAAGTCTATCCAACTCCAAAATAGCCTCAAATCATGTCATACATTCACTTTGAAGTGATAGGTTCAATACATGAGCATTCGGGTAACCATAGACATCCTGTCTTCATGAATCCAAGCCATAGATTGCATTTACAGTTAGCAACCAACCAAGACAATGTCATTACAATAATTCCAATCTTAATCTTTAGGTTTCATGAGCACTCAATGTTCATCTCAATCCCTAGAGCCTTCACCAAAAATATACCCATGTCATACATATGACTGATGCCAACCAAATGTTATGTAATGCCTCAAAAAGATACAATGCCCACAGCCCACAGTCAATGACAATTTCTAGCCATTAAAAAATTCCAAATATGAATATTTTCAATATAAATCTTTAGCTCCAATGCATGACATCAAGTACATATGACTTCCCAGCAAATACCTATGCTCCAATGGTACTCTTGGGCAAGTTTGAGAGCTCTAGACTCATATCAAAGATGCATACATACTGTGAAATGCTAGTAACCAGTAGGCCATTGTTCATGTCAGATTTACAAACCAGTCCTTTTAGCTCCCATGTGAGCTCCTAACCAGACAACGATGCTTTGAGACCTTCATATGCCTTCTAGAGGGTTCATTCAAGCTCTCTATCTCCTTGATTATTTCTAGCAAATGAGATCAGCCCAGACACAGGCCCAATTCACGCAAATCATATTTGGGGTGAGTAGCTCAAAGTTGATGATAACGATGATGATGTGTATTTATATATGCTCAATGATGCTTCCCAAAGGCCTTAGACAAGCCTCAAACACTGACACATGTACAATGGAGACCTTGATGAACAATGCGTACCTTTGAAGAGTAATGGCAGCCCGCTTGTCTTCAAGGCAAACTTATTCTTGGAGTAGAACCAAAGAGCATCAACTCTCATTCATTTTCTTTAATTATTATCACACACGGTCTACAAGACTGAAATATAAGAGTAAGTGTTACTCTAGATCTAACTAACAAATCATCTGACTATAGTTAGATTAACCCTACACCGACTTATTCAATGACACACACATGAACAATTGTATCTAGTTGGAGTCATCCTCATACACTGACATAAGAGATATGGAAGATACAAGAGCTTGATTTCTAACAAGAGGGTGGGCTCAGAAGAAATCTAAAAGCATGGGAACAACCACTAGGAGTCCAAGACACAACCATGGAAGCTACAAGAAGCCAAAATCAAGAAGGCATATCTTTAAATATAAAGGCGCAACCAAAACCTCTGTAAAAGAGCGCCAAGCTCCCTCCTCTGCAATTTGTAGCCATGAATGAGCAGGAGGACTAAGCTAGGAAAAGAGGAGGACAATAGGAAAAGTGGCCTAGGTCATGTAAAAAAGGGGATAAGGGGATGACCGCCCAAAAGGGATTTAGGGTTTTGTATGTAAAAAGTTCAAAAAGTGAATGAGAGCTCATTCTTTGGTGCGTGGCAAAGTGGACTCTTCTTCTTCTCTTCTTCTCTTCTCTTTCTTGCTTGTGAGTGCTTGAGGGAGGGAGTGGGAGTGAGTGAGGGAGTGAGTGTGTGAGAGTGAGGGATCTTGGAGGTGAAGCCCTCCTCCATCTCCTCTCTTCTTCTTCTCTTTCCTTCTCTTGTCTCGTGTGTGGCTATGGGGGATGGAGCTTGGAGGAAGAGGCTTGAGGATGCTTGAGTTTGCATCATGAATCATGGAGCTATCAAAGTGCTTGAGAGAGGAATAAACTCAATCCCACATCAAGGTAAGCTCACTACACTTGTAGAGAGGGATAGCGTGTTGACTATGTGAGAGGTAGCCATTACTACTCGCTTGAAATGCTTGAACAATAAGCAGTCAGTGGGTCTTGGCAGTTGAGCTAGAGCTTACCTCTACACTAAAGTAGAATTGCCATTGCACTTGGTTCAAAGAGAATGGGAGACAAAGGGGAGTGTAGTACAACAACCCTCTTCCTCATAAGGAAAAATCCCATTCTGGCTCCCTAAAACAATGCAAGTCAGTTTTACCTAGCAACTAGTTAGTCAATTTATCGTTTTCGTATTTTTATCACCAATTTAGAAAAGCTCCTAGCTAACTGGGACCACCCTATTGTTGGAAGATGGACCCATCCATGTTCACGTCCACCCTACTCTTGGACGGCGGAACCATCCAGGGACCACCCTACTATTGGATGGCAAACCCATCCAGGGTCACATCCACCCACTTTCCTTCCATGATGATAACATCTCTATTTTTTTAATTACGTACAACACATTTATTGAAACATATATAAGTAGCTTCCTTAGTTAATCTGTTAGATCACAAGTTTCTTCATGTAATTTAGCTCACGGACATGCATACAATTCAAACAATTCTTGAGTAAAACAAATTCATTTCTTATATTGAAAGTTTATTACAACTTCCATCATTCTGACTCTATGAAGATATACAGAATCACACGAGGGTATTTTGCCCACCAAGATTCCACCCATGTAACTAGTATTAGGGTTCTAGGATCCCATCAAGGGTCACGAAGGGGCTCCTTAGATTCTAGGAGTAATGCAAAATTTATAGCCAGAGCCCCTCCTAGCATCCACATTTCCTACTGCATGAGACTATCCCTATGGACAGACCTTTCGCTACGGAGCCGGTCTAAGCCTCTCAAAGCGATAACCATAAACCCCTTGGAGTAGAGTCTCATAGATAGCTTGGGGGTAGCCGAGCACGATATTTCCTTTTATCCTATTTGTCAATGTTTTTAATTAGAGATGTACACTCTAGCAAACACAGACAATCCTTTCAAACATATATAATTGATGCAATGGCAATCACACCATCATGCAACTGAGAACTTCACATAGCCAAGGTAAATCTTAACCTAAGGTAACCTTACAATCTAATGAGGATTCTTCTCCCCATAAAGAAGTGTTGAGCACATCACTTTCAACTTTGTTATGTAAGGCATGAGTTTTTCGCTTAGGGCTAACTTACCCAATGTAAGTGATATATTTGAATAAACTATGATGCAATATTCCTTCATTTCAATTTTGGGATTTGTAGGTAGTACATTAGACTAGGATGGTCTAAGTTGTTCTTCAGGTTTTTTTTTTTGGATCCCATCCAATATTTCCTCAATATTGAACTATCCTAAGAAATAGAAATTTTTCTTTATTTGGTACCTAGAAAAATATGGTGATGATAACCTAACAAGACGACTTAAAAGGCTTTTAAATAGACTTTTACTTTTGTATAACAAGTGTTATTTAATACTTAACCTTGTCGCATTTGACAATAGATATATTGAGGTATTGTACTTTAACTAATCTTAAGTGTGCATAGTCCTTTACTTATTTTATGAAATGAAACTAGAAATTATTTTTTGTGTGTTAAATAATGCAGAACTTGCAGGTCTATTCACAATATCTTATCGCATAGATCGTTCCATAATACTAAGTACTCTGTTTATGCAACCATCTATATAAACTACCTAATAGTTTAGTATCTAGTGTAGTTTTCTACTTTATAGCCTATGAAATATTCACCTACAACTATTTCTATCATGATTCTATGGATTATAACCTTGATAATCTTTTCCATGATATGTAACTATAAATCATAGGTAGTAGTTATCAATTTAGGCATGCACTAATGCACATTCTAGATGAAAGTTGTCATTTCATGTAAGTGTAAATATGGAAGCCAATATTTTATGTACTCAAATTTTATATGGATACTATCCATACAATCTAACAAGTAGCTCATGCGCCATTTAATGCACAAGCTAACATTTTATATAAAATTTTGACACAAACTTTATTATTTTGTGCGGCAATATGAAAATAGTAGCTTATTTCTTAGACGTGAGTAGATTGGTTTATCACAATGATATTTGAATTTCATCTTTTCTTACAATTGCATTCGCTACACCTAATGTTCCATTGTAGTCACAATTCCAGCAACCTCAGGCACTCCCGCATTTTTGGCAATACATGTTCCTTGGCAGGTTGCGGTGGTTCTCATAGTCTTTGCACTCCGTTGCTTTGGTGCCATTGTCGAGAGTGGGATTGAGAGATAAAGAAGGAGGGTTGAACTTGTGATGGGAGAGTGTGAGAGAAGATTTCCTGGTCGATGATCGAGAGAGGGGGGTGAGTTAACTCTCTCACTCACTAACTCTCTATTCCCACTAACTCCCTATTCTCACTAATTCTTTATTCTCTCTCTCTCTCTCTCTCTCTCTCTCTCTCTCTCTCTCTCTCTCTCTCTCTCTCTCTCTCTAAATCTCTCTCGGAGCCTCTTTGATCATCTTCCTTTTGTGTTTTTGGTAGAGGGCATGCCTTTATATAGGCAAAAGGGAGTACATGCTACCTCTCCATTCCCTTCTCTTTCTCCATCCTTTTTTCCATAATATTTCCTTCACTCTCACTTTTAGAGTGGGAGCTCTTTACATGTTGAAAAAAAATGGTGGTGTTACTGTCAGTGATGATGGCATTGATGATGACTATCGCGGTGTGTTCGTCATGTAGATTCGGGAGACAGCGACCTTTTTAGCAACAACGGCCAGTCAGTTTCATGACATTTTATAACGTTAATTATAACATTATAAAATTTATATTAAGTATTAATTATAACATTATAACATTTATAATAAGTTTTTGTTATATAATTTATAAGTTATATTACATTTTACTAACCTTACTAACTTATAAACTTATAAACTTATAAACTAACTAACTTACTATCTAGCTTACCAACTTATAACCTAACTTATGAACTTAGTATCAACTACCATTTTAGTCTTAACTAACCAAAACTTTATTCACTTGAAGGTGCAGGGATGCTATATCCTCTTCCCCTTAGAGGAATCGAGATGTCCTCATCTCGAGAGAAACCATGGGTATTGTTGATAAAAAACATTCTCATATATCCATGTAGCATCTTCTTTAGGGTAGTCTTTCCACTGGAAAAGGTATTCTCTAAGGGTTCTACTTCTCAATTTCCTCTCTCTTAAATCAATTACTTGGTTAGGTTGTAGCTCAAGGACTCCTTCGCTAGGTATTATGACTTGTTGATCATTAGGGATATGGTTAGGGTTAGCTACACATGCTTTCAATAAGCTAACATGAAATACATTGCAAATTTTTAAATTCTCAGGAAGTTGTATCTTGTAAGCGTTCGGTCATAAGTAATTGAGAAACTTGTAGGGTCCACAATATCTCGGATTTATCTTCTTAAATTTTTCCAAAGACATGGAACTTTTCTTTGGATGGACACAGACAAAGACCATGTCTCCTTCTTTGAAGATTTTCTATTGCCTCTTCATATCAGCATATGCCTTTTGTTGGTCCTTGTTGGCAGCTTGAATGTCCTCTCTAATTATCTTTATTTTATCATCCATTTTTTCTAACTTTTTTCTTGAAGCTTCTACCCTTAGGGTAGGATCGGAAAAATTAAGTGGCATACATCAATCTTGACCATATAGTGTCTATAATGGAGTCATCTGAATACTTCGATGATAGGGGGCATTATGAGCAAATTCCACTAAGGGTAGATATTGAATCCACCTTTTACGTTCCTTGTTGCAATATGCTCATAGAATATTCTCAATCACTTAGTTAACTTGTTATGTCTGCCCATCAGTTTGTGAATGATAAGCAATACTGTTGGGTTCCAATTTCTTCAAATAAACTTTTTTAGAAATGTGATATGAAAAGAGAATCACAATCACTGATGATCCTTTTAGATAACCCATGTAACCTAAATATCTCTTTCCAAAAAATTCTTGCAATACATGAAGCTTTGTAATTGGTTTTTTGTTGGAATAAGATGAGAGACCTTTGTTAGCATATCTACTATCACCATCATTGAGTTATATCCTCCTTGCACAGAAGGTAACCCAACTACAAACTCCATGCTAATAAAATCTAATTTCATCTCAGGAATGTTAAATGGTTGGAGTTTTCATGGTAACTTGACATGTTTAGATTTTACTCTTTGGTAGTTCATATATTCAGTAACATACTTAAGTACATCACCCTTGAGTCTTTACTAATAATAGCTTTTCTTGACAGCATTAAGAGTTTTTGCATAACCTAGGTGTCCTGAAAAAGGGGAATCATGTGTCTCTCGAAGTATCCTTCTCTTAATAGTCTAACTTGAAGGAATGCATAGTCTCATTCTAAAATAAACAGGTCATTCGTCGTTAATTGAGAACTCCTAATACTTAGTCTTGAATTTGGGATCTTGTTCCTTATTTTGAACTTCCTAAAATAGTTGTTGATAGTCTAGCTCCTTATTTGCTTCATCATTAGTCAACTCAATGATAGGATTAGTCGGCATTGATATCATTGTAGCCAAAGTTTCTGCTCTAGATGGTTCTTCCATGATAAGAGCATTAAAGAAGGATTTATGACTAAGGGCATATACTACTATATTTTCTTTACCAGCTCTGAACTTAATTTCAAAGTCATACTCCTACAAAATTTTGATCCATCGTCATTGCCTCATATTAAGATCAAGCTAAGTAAAAATCCACTTAAGACTTTTATGATTTGTTGCTAAGGAAAACTTATTTCGAAGCAAATAATGTCTCCATAATTTGACAGCGTGAATCACAACTAATAACTCCAGGTCATGAGTAGCATAACTCTTTTCATGGACTTTCAATTTTCTCGAAGAGTAAGCTACTGGATGGCTTTCTTGCATCAATATGCATCCCAAGGCAAGAGAGCTGGCATCCGTGACAACCTCAAATTCCTTGCTTAAGCCAAGTAGCCTTAAGATAGGAGAAGTTATCAAACTATGGTTTAGTTACTCAAAGCTAGATTGTTCAATTGGTGTCTAGAGAATCACAACTTACTTTTTCAGTAGGTCTGTAAGAGGTGCTGCAATTTGGGCATAGTTTCTGATGAATATCCTATACCATCCTATTAGACCTAGAAACTTATCACTTCCTTGATAATGGTTGGGGGTGGCCAATCTTGAACATACTTGACCTTGGTAGGATCTACTGATATACCTTCGGTAGACACAATGAATCCCAAGTATTCCATCTTCCTTTTAAAGAAGGCACACTTCTTCTTCTTGGCATACAACTTATGTGTTCTCATTGTCTTTAGGACAATGCAAAGATGTGGTCCGTGATCTTCTTCCTCCTTAGAATAAGTTAGGATGTCATCAAAGAATATAAGAACAAAATCATCAAGTTGAGGTCCGAAAATGTCCTCCATTAACTTGTTGAAGGTGATTGGAGCATTTGTCAATCCAAATGACATCACAATGAATTCAAAATGATCGTATCTTGTGTTGAAGCCAGTGTTATCACTTTTGTGAAAGAAAATTACATAGAAAATACACCTTAAACCTACCAATGAATGCATAACTCTAAACGGTAGGGAGAGGGGGATTGTTAAGTGTTTAAAGTACGTTGAATTCTGATGTTTCATGATGCATGTCATATAGGGTTTTTTTTTCTAAAATTAAAAGGGTGTAGTAGCATGAGAAAGCTCAGTACTAGCCCTAAGCAGCAAAGCAATCGTGTATTAGAAGAAAAGCATGAAAAGAATTGTCATTGCACTTTCATGATGCCGATTGCTAATGAATAAAATTTTTTGGGCATGGTAGTCATACACAAGTGCATTGTAGAAACCATATGGTATCATATCCTGGATGCATAGCACCTATTTGTATGAGTGATGACCTAGCTTGAGAGTGTGAGATACCCCAAGCCATTGGGTTGGTTCTTTAGGGGATATTTGGTGAGGTTTATCTATTATCTCTTGGATCGGTCAATTGAAAGAGTGGAGTCTGTTTCAAATGTGTCTTATGTGTTCACGGTGCATCTTGGGGTCAATCCCCGAGGTGTAGGAGAGCCATAGTGCAGCCACGATGATCAGTCGAGGGGTGCTTGTCCCTGTGTATGTGCTTGCATGGTGGATTACACCAATATATTTAGGGACTCCCTCTGAGGAGTGTGGGGAAGAATATCTGTTGGATTGCAAATCATACAAACGTAAAGTTCTTAGATGTCGCTAGTGCCATAGAGCTAGTGTCGGGCTTGTTTTAGGTCTTGAGACTATTTAACAAACTGGATGAGTTGGACTTCAATGCCTAGATCATTCCCCTTTCTCATCCATTGATCTATGGCCCTCCACCCCATCCATCATAGCACATCAACAATATCCTTGTCGATTCCATAGCCTCCCATTCCCATGCTATATCAGCGCTCAATGGTTAAGTTTAAACTTGTCACCTTGGGCTATCTACACTTCAAATCCTTTCTGACTGGCTATCAAGCAACCAAGCAGTGAAGGCTAAGGTCAACTTATCACCCTGCGTGATGGATGATTTTTGATGCCAAGAAGTGCTTTAAAATAGTCAAAATTTCCAAATTTCAGGAAAAAAATAGACTTTGTCGAAGGCAACGGTGGCAATCAGTACAATTTTAAGCGGCAAGTCCCTAAAGCGCTAGTGCTTATTTTCATGGAAAATTAAATGGTGGCAGATGGCCGAGCTAGAGTTTTCCTAAATGCAAAACGACGCCAGGAATCCAACGCAAGTCTTGGGTCTTCATTTTGAGGTCCTTTGATCCCCCATTTAATCCCCGCAAGGTTCGGGGTTGTGAAGCAGCTACTAGATCTGGAAGCCGGGAAGAGTGGGACAAGACCCAGCTTTGTAGATTTCAATGTCATGGAACTAGCCGTCCAAACGGATCTCGATTCCGATGTCGTTTGCCCCCTCAAAACTTAAAAAACCACTTGCCGAAAGTGTGAAAGCAAAAGGCATGAACTAGATATTTTGGATCTTGACTTATGCTTGAAACAAACTCAAGAAATGAAACGCCATTGGGAGGGGGGTGTCAGTTTTTCGGCGCCCCATTTTTCCCCAAATGTTTAGCATTTTTTTATCAGGCAAATGGAGAGGAACCCTCCTGGCTGTGGAATGAAGATTCTCTGCGCCTCCGATCACTCTAGACCGCGCAAGAAATGACGCATTATGTAGAAAGATCAAGATCTAGTCTTTCTCTCTCCTCCCTCTCTCTCTTGCATAGAGGCACTTCATGTGGCAAGAATTAAGAAGGGAATCGGGTGATGGATGCTTGTCTGGGAGGCACCGGATTGTTCTAAGAGTCTAAGGAGGCTGAAGGCTGAAGTTTATATGCTGAAATCCATGGCTAGTTGGTCGATACATAGTCCCAATTAAATATTCAAAAAACCCGAAACATGTAAAAAGGCAGCATGCTCTATTTTATGAAAGAGTTTTGCTTGTTTTTTATCGTTCATGGTCTAAATGGTGTGCACATGGGCTGAAATTTTATTTGAATGTTCTTTGCATTATGTTTGAGGGATACAATCACTGTTACATAGAACCCATATTGATTTACAGCAATTATAAATTTTCAAAACCCGAAAAACCACTAATTTTGATGAAAATTGATAGTTTTTTTATATTTTGAGTGGGAAAAAATGAGTGGACATGGGATAAAATAAGGGAAAATGTTGTGTTTCAGTTCCAATGATCAGTCATTAAAAAAAACTAGAAAATACCTATTTTCTATCAAAAATAAATAGGAAAAATAGAGAAAAATGGGTTTCTTGCGTTCGAAAAAATGAAAAAATATTATCTATGTATGTGAATGTCTGATGAGGTTGAAGCATGAGGGTAAGCCTTATTTTGGCCTTTTCATTTGTGTTAAAGTGTAAATTTATTACTTTTACATACAAAAAATGACATAAAAGAACCTCTACACCTATGCACTGCAGCAAAATGTAAATGGTGAGGGGGAGGATGATGTTATACCATAGTTTAAATGTTGAAATAGTAAAAATTCTGATTGTTTTCTTTATGCATAACATTTAGGATGTAGTTTATTTAAAAATAATGGATCTAGCAGCACGAGGTTTGCCTTGGTGCTAGGTTCCTACAACGCAGCATTGCGTATTAGCGGAAATTCATTAAAAGGGCTTTTTTTGCACGAGACATAGGCTAATTTTAAACCATAATTGTTTGTGCACAATCATCCACTATTGCATGGATCATATACACATGGTATCTATTCCTAGCATGCATAGCACTTGGTTGAAGTATAAATGACCCACATTGGGGAGAGTAAGGCACCCAAGTTGTAGGCCTAGATGGTGGGTTAAAGGGGACAAGTAAGTGAGGACTGGTACATTCCTGGAATGATATAATATTAGTACCAAGAGCGGAGTCTATTTTGTATATGTTATATGTGTTTGCAACGCATCGAGGGGCCAATCCCCAAGGTGTAGGAGGAGTCGCAGTGGGCCGCGGCAATCAACCAAGGGGTGCCTTCTATGTTGTTCTACGTGGTGAATTATACCAAAATGTGCAGGGTCTCCCTCTGAGAAGTCTGAGAAGGTAAAGGGTTGGACTACAAAACACGATACAAATGCAAAATGAAAGTACGATGGCAGGGCAACGTGTCCTATAGACGCTTGTGACCGCGAGGCCGTGAGGTTGTCTTGTGCATGTTAGAGGTCCGGCTAGTGCTATAGCCAGTGCCAGCCTATTTTAGGTCCCATCATTGCCTCTGATTGGACTATCCACACTCCGGATCCTTTTTTGACCAGTTGCCTAGTAACCAAGTAGCAAAGGCCAAGCGTATCCACTAACAAAGGTAAATAGGTCGTAATGATGAAGGAGCCCATCATAATCCTAAGTGCGGATGATCCATTCATAAAGTTCTTGAGAGGTTTCATATGCAAGGTGGCCTATTGGCTACCTATTACCTTCTCACATGAAGGTGAGCCAGAGTGATTGTCCCTAGTTTGATTATTGCTCACACAATCCTAAAATCTACACAAAATCAACTCAAGGGAGTTCCACTAGACATGCTCCCACTCCTTAAGGTACGATTCTTATAGAAAATTAAGCATATAAATTGAGTATCAACCATCCTCCTAGTACTCTAGAAAAAAGTCAAACTAGAGTATGCATAAATTACAAAAAGGTGAATGATGTCACTAAGAGAGACCACTATCCATTGCCTTATACCAAAATTTGAGCAAACATGGAGGCATATAGTCCTAGGAAAATTCTCAAGCTAAAATCAAGTGAAAGTCCACCCAAATGATCTCTACGATAACCATTTCCAACAAATGGAGAGTGTTCATATACATTGTCATGACTTTGAGTAGGACTAATGTACTGATCACTTTCATTACTTGATGTATACAATTTCAATTATATGGATGAAAGCATGTATAGATGGCTAGTTGCTTTACATTGCTTGATGTATACAATTTCAAGGATATGGGATGAAATCATGTATAGGTGGCCTAGAAAGTAATGTTTAGGAAACTGATTTTTGGCATTTAAAAGTATATATTAGCTCAAAGAGAATCTCAATAATTAAATCCAATAAGAAGAAAATCCAATCTCTTCCTTCAACTAGCTTTTCCTTATCTTGCTATTGAGTTTCATGTAGATGCTACCTCACTTCATGCATTGCCTTCTCAAGCTCCTATAGTTGGGCTTCCTCAATGTGTCCTCTTTACCTCCCCATTAGATGTGCAAGTATTTCAGCCCATTCCTCTACAATATAGTGGGGCTTTGTCTCCTATATAGTGGCACTTCTCACCACCCTCCATGGTACCAAATAATTATTTCTAGGATGCACTATTATATCCTCACCGATCTCACTATTAAGATTGTGCTTTCATGAAGGCCCAATCTAGAAGTCCACTACACAAATGGAAAAGCAATAATATTCCACATTAAGTTCTTTGAAAACTTCAAGAGAAGAATATAAAAATAGAATTTCAAAGTATCATTAACATTATCAGATGATGACTTGAAGGAATGTAGAAATAAAATTTCAAAGTATTGTTAATACTATCAAATGATGACTTGAAGGTTGCTTCAATTAGATCTTCTTTCTCATATTTATCTACATGGAAAAATTAAGAAATGTTCAAAGAGTGAAATAAAAATGGCCAACATACTATAAGTTGTACAAACATGTATGACCTGGATTGTGGCTATTTGCATACACATCACTAGGTGCAGTTAGTAGTTTCAATCATCATTCAAACGCTCTTCATGGCCATGAAATATTAAATGGGAGAAAGAGGTACAATAAAATACAAAGCAAAGTGGGTGATATGGATGCAGGCATCAAAGCATGTATACACCCATAATAATGCTTTATATTATTAACATCTTGAAAGAAGCATATGCAGTAAATTGTGCATTTCTAAGGGCAATGCCCAACTAAACTAGTGGTATAGTAGAAAAGATAGGCATTTTGTCTTATTAACATGTAATAAAAATGGCACAACATACTTTACAATATACTAAGTCTATAATCATTAAAAAAATAAGTCTTACTAGCTAGAAATAGATTTGCTACCCCATTGCCAAACTTGTCAATGCCAAGTATATATGTATCACTGGCACCCATGTCTCTCAAGAAATCCTTTCTAATGGCAATCATCCCCTCGAGCTTTGCCACTTCAACATCATTTAGTAGCAACCTAGATTTGTGCATTCGAGGGTCCATGTCTTTTTCAAGCCTCTTAGTTATCTTAGTAGCACCACATATCAAGCCAACCAGCTCATCTATCCTAAGTTTTGAGGCTTCAAGGGTAATTTTTATTGTATTGAGACATTGGTGCTTTGTGTCAAGTTTCACAATAGTAGTAGTCCATATATTACAAATTATTATTGTACTAGTATCTTGATACAAAATACACGGTGTCAGAGGGGTTTTTGTCGAAAGGTCGAATCCACCGGAGATCAAAGGTAGAAGGAAGTAATGATAGGAGATGGAAGAGAAGAAAGAGAATAGAAAAGAGGTAAACATGACAAAGACAAAGCACAATGAACTGAATCAATATGTATTGAAAGAACTTATAATCTTTGCACTACTCAGAAGCAATCTCCAAGCATTAGATCTCCTGGAGCTTCTTCGTAGAACAAAACGTGCATCGAAAATTACAACTTCTTCTTTATTGCTCAGAACCCAAATTCGATGGCTTCGTTGGCTTCGAAAGGGGGGTAAAACACCAGGACACTTGATCACGGATCTCCCAAATCACTCATTCTTCTTCTTTCAGTTCAAAGTGCAGTTTTCAGTCTATTTATAGTGATTGCGACGTACTCAATTTTGTCAATCTGTTCTTTTTAATGAAAATCTCATAACCGACTCAAAAAGCAACTTGCTTTTTGCATGCCATCCTAATCTAGAAGCTTTTTCTAAATTTTTCAGATTTTTACAATAAATCATATTAAAAATAGGCTAAAATTATCCAAAAATATTGTATTTTTGGATAATCGATGCAACTCACACTAGTATTAATGACTCAGATCACATTGACTCTCTTGATCAATAAGAAGTCAGATGATGATGCATTCAAGAGTTTTTCACATCGTGTTCATGTAGTGGCATGACATCCACCCACTCTGAATCTACACATCCTCTGGTATGTGCCAAAATCCTAGTTGCCACCGGATTCTGAGTCCTCCTCATCCTCTGCAACCATATCCTTTGCTTCTTCATCTTCCATATCTTCTTGGCTAGCCCCTGTATCATGGCCACTATTTTCTTCCAATTCTGGAAACCCATAGGTAGTAGATTCCCGCCTCTTGAATAATTTGATTCTTTTCCTTGCTTATGGCTGTCCCATCCAGTTCATTTAATGCATAAGTAGCATTATCAAACACATGTCTTACCACATAGGGTGTCCAAACCATCTTTTGGAAACTTTACGCATGGCACTATGCTGGTTGTCTAAACTACTATCATAAACCAATACCCAATCTCCATTTGTATGGTTCTTGGTCTCAGTCTATGTCTTTTGTCAAACCGTTTCTTGTTTTGTATCCTTACTGCCCTTAACTTTGCAATTGCTGCCTCTATGTCTTCTGACTTTCTTTCCAATTGTCTAATGTGTAAGATCAATAACTCCTCTCGATTCAACTCCTCCTCCCAAGGTGGCACACTCCATGTGACTATCATGTCTTCTATCGGCATGATAGGTTTTTAACCATACATCAATTCTAAAGGCATATATCATGTAACGACATTATGAGTTGTTTTGTCAGCCCACAAAGCATAAGGGAGCAATCATGGCGACTCTTTTACCTTCTCTTGTAATATTTCTGCAAGAAATATTAATGAATTTCAAACCTCTACATGCCGCACAAAAGCAGCTTAAAATATTCTCCCCGCAACTAGAAGAACCCTAGGCTAAATACCCCACCTTCACATGTTAATAAACTCCAACCACAGGGTGCATAAGGAGCCGCAACTTGAAGACCGCAAAGCCGTGTGAGAACACCCTTCTTGAAAATGGGGAAATTGGATAATGGGTAAGATTAAGGCAATTTTTTTTATTAATTACCCCTCCCCTCAGCCGATGCATGGTAGGGGGAGAGGGAGTGTGTGGAGGAGTGAGTTAAGTGGAGAGAGGGAGGAGTGGGGTGTGTGGAAGCATGAGGGGAGAGGCATGCACAAGCCACGTGTGTGGCTACCTCTTCCCCCCCTTAGCCTATATAACATCCCCCTTAGAGCTTGGGGGGAGGCACGAAGGGAGAGAAAGAGGAGGCTCTGCCATGCCGTGCTATAGCCGTTGTTACCAACGCCACGCAGCCCGCCATCGCCACTGCCATGAGGACTACCAGGCTGTTGCGCTGCAGCCGCCTACCCTCCACCATCAACGACATAATCTCCCCCCCTCTCGTCATCAATTTTCTCTACTTCAATCATTACCCCCCGTCCACGTCATTTTGTCCAGAAGCAGAAGCTTCTTGGAAGCTTCCTTAGAAGCTTCTTAGGATAAGGCTTCCATAAGCCTCGTGCACACGGCCTATTTCTTGGTTTCTTAAAACCGCGTTTTGTGAAGGAATTTCCTGCGCAAGAGGGAGTAGGCAGATGTTGAGGCTGTTTTGCCATGCTTGGAGGGAGTTTGGAGATCGTGTAAAGGCAAGGACAAATTGTGGAGTTCAAGCCCACTGCGTCAACGATGGCTCCAAAGCCAAAGAGACAAGGCACACCCGCGGAAGCCTCAAACCTAAGTTTACACGTGGACATCGTCGCAAGTCCTCAAACCCAGGTTCTTAGAAGTTTAATTCCGCATTAGGCACGCTTAAATTTTATGCGGAAGTTATGAGTAGAAAATTACACATTCATCTCACAAGTTTTAGATTTCATGTTGCTCTTGCTTGCATTTCCAAAGTGACAATCCCAATTGCATATTGCATGAAAATTAGTTTGAATTCACCCTTGTCTTCCTTGCATGAAAGAACAAGCACATAATGCATCTAGGCCATGATTTCCTAGATATGATTCGTAAGAGATATTCATTAAACATCCGTTAGAATGTTGTCCAAGGACTTGCATGGTATGAAAAGGAAACCATGAACTTGCATGTTGCATGTGAAGATGCTTGTAGAATGGATTAAGTCAACATTAGTCTTATAATATTCGTCATGCATGAGCTTCATTCAATAAAGTTGTATCTAGAAAAGGTTGCATATCATATTAAAGACTGAAATTCAATTGCATTAAATAAAAGGTTGTAGGCATAGCTCCTTGATGTAGATCTTTGTAGGTTTTATGCAAGTTATTCTCCAAATTGTCATTCGTCATGACTTTAGCAAGAAAAGAAAGGGTTATTGCAAACCTTATAGTACATAGAGGTAATGAATCACATATTTACACGTTATGTGATGTCTTGCAACTATTTACACCTTTAGAACAAGTTTAGCATCTCTAAGAAGAGATCATTTCTTTTCGCAAGACAAGTAGACCGATTTGGTTAGATCACTTGTAAGGGTATAACCCTCAAGGGATTCGTATAAGCATAACTAGTTAGTACAACAAACACCTCAAGTGCTAGCTAGGGTTTAGAATGTTAGAAATTCAGCCTAGTATTGCACTTGATCACCAAGTCGAGACTTTCAAACCCAAAGGTCCTACCCATATTCATGGAATGTTTGGGTTAAATTGGACGCCCATACAATAACACTCTAGGGTTTTCCCTAAGGATTGGTCGTCCTAATACTAAGCTTTGGATTAAGTTTAGATCCCCTAGGGCCAAACGTTATTAGCCTAGTAAGGTTAGGGATTGGGTTGGGTAAGAAGACACCCCAAACCCTACATCCTAACTAAACATACTTCTTGACCAAGGAATGTCATTGATGGGAGATTGATCCCACAAGTTAGATGCGACTTCTATGCAACAAGTTGCAACATCACATGGCTTTGTGTATAAGTCACAAGATAGATCTGCCCCCTTTTACAACAAAAGTTGGTGGGATTCTAGCGCAAGTCTAACTTGCAAGAGGATGAGTAGTCATCCTGTTACATCACCCTTCTTGGGCTGATTTGCCAAGTTAAGGAAAGTTATGTATTGCCTAGCAAGAAATTGACCAATCAAGTTGGGCGACAAGCTTGCCCAGGATTTACCATCTTAAATGAAGGAACCTAAGGTGTTTGTTAATGTTGAGAGAGAGAGAGAGTACGAGAGAGATACACAAGACATGCTCCCGAAGAATGATTCATATTGATATAGAGTTAGTATATATAGCTGAGACCCAAGTCAAGTGAGAGATGATATATATAGTTGTAAGATCCCCACTCAAACAAAGGTCTCTGGCTGCGAGTGAAAAAACCCTTGGGGAGAACAAGGGAAAAACCCGAGCCCCTACACATACCTACGATACAAAAATGATTTACTATAAAGTTTTCTTGAATACAATGATACATGCCTCAATCAGTGAGACAAGAACTTGGAACAATACCAAGTGCATGTCTTAATGAGCTAAAGCGAGCTTCACTAAGAGCTTTTGTGAAGATGTCTACAACCATTTGATCACTGGGACAATGCTCCACCATAATGGAACCTTTCTTGACTTCATGTCGAACATAATGATAATGAATAGCAATATGCTTTGATTTACTATGTTGTATATAGTCTTTGGTAAGACTAATAGCACTTTGGTTATCGCATCGAAGAGGTGTACTAGATGATGAAGGATGTCCCAAATCTGCAAGTAGTTGTCGAAGCCAAACTAGCTCGCGAGCTGCTAATGATGCAGCAACATATTCGGCTTCAGTTGTAGAAACCGCAACACATCGTTGTTTCTTGCAGGACCAAGAAACCAAACATCCATTTACAAAGAAACAATTCCCACTTGTAGATCGCATGGATAAGTGTGAACTTGCCCAATCAGTGTCTGTATATCCAATAAGGTCAAGAGAAGTTGAAGAAGATAAAGAAGAATCCTCTCGACGACGATAAATAAGACCAAATTCCTTAGTACCCTTGAGGTACTTAAGAATACATTTTGCAGCACTCCAATGAATAGTGGAAGGGGAAGAAAGATATTGTCCCAAAAAGTTAGCTGCAAATAAAATATCTGGTCTTGTGTTTAAACCAATAAATTGAAGACAACCAAAAGATTAGCAAAAGGTTGATGAATGGCTGATTCTTCATTGCGTGTTGTAGATGTACCCTTGGTAGAGCTTGAAAGAATGGGAGTGTTGGCAGAGTGCGCATTTGTCAACCCAAACTTCTTAACAATATCATTAATAAACTTTGTCTGGCGAAGAAGAAGAATGCCTTGTTGTCGGTGTCGTTGAACTTGAATACCCAAACAAGAATGTATCTCACCAAGATCCACCATTTCAAATGCAGTCGATAAAAGCTTCTTCATAGCATCCAAGAAAGCAATATTATTTGACACAAGAATAGTATCATCAACATATAGAGCAAGAATAATAAAATATTTGTCCTCCCTTTTGATGTAAAGATTTGGGTCAGCAAAACATGCAACAAAACCTTTAGATGTGAGGAACTGATCAATCTTAATATACCAAGCACGAGAGGCTTGCTTCAATCCATATAATGCACGATGAAGCTGGCATACAAGATGCTCCTTCCCTGCAATCATAAAACCTTTAGGTTGCTCCATATAGATTTCTTCTTCAAGATCTCCATTGAGAAAAGCTGTTTTAACATCCATTTGGTGAATTTCTAGATCAAAGAGTGTTGCAAAAGCCAAAATCATACGAACAGTTGTGGAGCGCACAACGGGAGAAAATGTTTCTTGATAATCTACTCCTACAATCTGTGAGTAACCTTTTGCAACAAGTCGTGCTTTGAACTTATCAAACGAGCCATCAGCTTTGGTCTTGGTTTTATAAGCCCATTTACATTTGATAGGAACACGATTTGGGGGGAGTTCAGTAAGAATCCATGTACCTTTGGAGATTAAAGAATCATACTCAGCTTGCATAGCTTCTTGCCATTGATCCCTTTGAGACGAATTGATAGCTTCCATATATGATATTGGATCCTCTTGGACAGACATAGCATCATCAAAGACATCATATTCAATAGAATAGAATCCATGCTCTATCTCAATAGGAAGATCGACATAGATCTCCAAATTTTCATCAATCTTCTTTGGAGGTGAAGGAGGTTTATGATCATCAGAATTAGTAGAATCATAAAGCAAGTAAGGAAATGCACTAAGCAAAGACTGTATATCATCAGAAACATCTGACGACCATGTGCCACCCATAGTCTTCTCATCAAATATAGCATCGCGACTAATGATAACCTTTTGAGAAGAAGGATCATAAAATTTGTTACCTTTGGAATGATCTGAATAACCAAGAAAAATAACCTTCAAACCTGGAGGATCCAACTTATGTCGAGTGTCCTTGGGCAGATGAATATAAGCAATGCAGCCAAATGTGCGAAAATGAGAGACTGAAGGTGTCTTCCTTGTCCAAATTGTTATAGGAATTTTACCAGCAGGTGCAGTAGTTGGAAGATGATTTTGAATAAAAACAGCTGTTAGAAGTGCTTCAGTCCAAAACTTTTGAGACAAACCAGAGTGTATAAGCATGCAATGTATAGCATTAAGAATAGTGCGATTTTTACGGTCAGCAACACCATTTTGCTAAGGAGAATAAGGAACTGTAAACTCATGATGAATACCTTGATCCTTACAGAAGTCATCAAATAGATTGGATACATATTCACTGCCATTGTCACTGCAAAGCGTCTTTATAGAGAATCCAGTTTGAAGCTCCACACTTATCTTGTATTGTTTAAATATAGATAAAGCCTCAGACTTATGTCGAAGAAGATAGACATGTGTGTACCGTGAGAAATCATCAATGAAAGTTATAAAATATCGATATTGAGACTTTGAGGCAGGAAAAGGACCGCAAATATCGGTATGAACCAAATCCAAGAGAGCACAGGAATGTGATGAAGTAGAAGTGTGGAAAGGCGAACGATGGTGTTTTTCAAGTGCACAGTACTCACATAATCCCATACGTGGATAAGATTGAAGATTCATACCTTGCACAAGACCATGACGATGAAGATCAAGAATTTTGGCAAAATTGGAGTGTGCAAATCGTTGATGCCATAATTTGCAATCTGCATCTCCAGGGGCAGTAACAACATTTGCAATTGTATCATTCAATGATAGCTTAAATAGATTACCATGTCCAGGAGCCACTGCTATAGTATGCTCGTCTTTCTCTATACGACATTGATTATGATCAAAGCCAACAAACAAACCAAGATCAACTAGACGAGCAACAGAAAGAAGATTTCTTTGCAAATCTGGAACATGAAGAACTCCTCTTAATATTCTAGTGGATGAAACAATCCCCAAATATAAATCACCCACTCCTTTGACTTGACAAGTCATATCATCCGCAAGGTAAAAAAACTTCTTGACAGGAAGAGAATGATAACTGTGAAGCCACTGCGATTGGTATGTCATGTTTCTAGTGGCACCTGAATCAACGATGAATAGAGAACCATCATGAACATGAAGTACCTTTTCTGGAGAGATATCATGATGGACAAAATTGAGCTCCTGATGAGTATGATCATCATCAGTTGTAGTTTGTTGAACAATATAAGCTCGAGAATGTTCTTCATCATATCTGCGTTTATAACAACGACGAGATGGATGATCTGTATGTGCACAATAATCACAAGGAGGAAAACTTTTGGACGAGCGAGGCTGCTTTGTAGTAACTCCATGCTCCTCATCATATTGACGTGCCCAGAAATCAGAAGCTACATGGCCTTTCTTATCACAATAAGAACAATATTTGTTAGGATAAGCAAGACGAGAAGATTTACTACCTTGATTAGGGCGTCCACCCTGCTGAAAATATGAAGCGGGATGCTTGTGAGCAACAAAAGCGGCATCAAAATCCCTTTGTTCGCGAGTGACCAAAACAGCATCACATTTTTCCAAATGATGCTCATGACGTTGATAATATTCAATAAGAGATATACATGCTTTGTCAACGTGGATATCATCCTTGTTAGACAAAATAGTGATGATATTGTCATATAAAGGATCTTTGATGGTATGAAGAAGTTGAGTAATAATCTAATTTCTAGCAACAGGAGCGCCGGCAACACCAAGCTAATTGATAATGTCCTTAAAAGCCTCGATATGAGAGTGCATAGAAGTACCAACCTTATATTGAAGATTCTTCAAATAAGTTTGGAGATATAAAATTTCGGTGACCGATTTCTTCTCAAACGTTGAGATAAGATACTCCCAAACAACATAAGAGGTTTCCAGATGAAAGACATCCAACATAAGTGAGTCAGGAAGTACAGACAATATATAACGATGAGCCGCTTTGTCACGACGAATCCAATCAGTATGATCAATTTTCCATTGTTCAAATAATGGACCATCAATAATCACAGAATTGTTATTCATCACATCAATAGGTTGAACTGGGCAAGAGAGGTCGCCCAAAACAATATCAAATAATTCGTCACCTTCAAGAATTAGCATCATCTTTGCTTTCCACCCAGGAAAGCCTTGTCCTTGGAAGAAGGGAACCGAGGGATATTCGTTAACAATTACGCAATTGGCCATGCCTGTATGTCAAGAGAAAACAAATAAGATGAGATCGCAGAATCTGCAAACCATGATCAAGACGAGCGGACGAAAAGTATTGAGTGACTAAAACGAAAGCCCGAAATAGAGAGGCGTAACATGCAAGATGAGATGACGCATATAAGAAAAGTGCTATTTCGGTCGAGCAAAGAACGTGAACGATAATAAAACATCGCTAAAAATAGCAAGATGTTTGCTTGTCGTAATCAACATCATTAACGAAGACGAGCGATTAACAAACTGTAATTGGGGATTAACGAACTATAATTAGAATTACAGTTTTAAATAAAGAATTGCAGATTCGAGCAGAATTGCTGTCTTGAATCCTGAATTGTCATAACTTTTGATCCAGAACTCCGATTGACAAGCGGTTTTGACAGGATTCGAGAGCACGACGAGAGGTTTTGTTTTTAAAGACAAAATTAACTAATACTTCTAATTTGAACAAGTTCATGTATCAAATCATCACTTGTGCAAAGAATTCAATCAAGTGTAAACAATGAAACAACTTATCTTCCTTGTTGTTGCTACGCATCTATAGCTCTGATATCATGTTGAGAGAGAGAGAGTATGAGAGAGATACACAAGACATGCTCCCAAAGAATGATTCATATTGATATAGAGTTAGTATATATAGGTGAGACCCAAGTCAAGTGAGAGATGATATATATAGTTGTAACAGTTAATTGGGTTGACAGGGTATAAGCCCTAACCCAAGGATAAAAGGGTAAACAAACAAACACTTGACTACAAAGTTTTCGATTGATGTAACACAACTTTAAAAGTGTAGGGCCACTTTGTCATAGCATGGTAGTGATTTTTGTATCACTATAAAAAAGGCAGAATTGCACTATTAAAAAGTGGTAGAAAGTGGTAAATTTGGAGCACTTTAAATTAGTGAAACACCATTCTCTTAGAGAATGGAAATGGTTATATCCCACTTTCAAATGGACTTATACACTTTTTGTTGAGGTATTAATTTAAAAAAAAGTGAAATTGCACTACTAAAAAGTGGTGATCAACCACTTTAACTTAGGGAAATACCATTTTATTATAGAATAATAGTGGTTGTACACCACTTTCAAGTGATTTATCTACATTTTATATTATTATGTCACCAAAAGAAAGTGCAATTATGCTTCTAGAAAATAGTGGTAGACCACTTTGACTTATTGAAACACCACTATATTATAGAATTGCAATGATTATACACCACTTTCAAGTGGCTTACCTCCACTTATTTTTAAGTAGTGGAACACCACTTTGAAGTGGTATATCAACATAAATGTCACCACTTTTGGGTCTTAATTCACCACTGAATAATGGTTCTTCATGTTTATATTGTAATGTTTTACTACATTTGAGTTGTAGAGCACCACTAGAAAGAGGTACTTGATGTAGTGCCTCAGCTCATCTTGTATTTTTACCAATGAAACATGAATACAAAACTTAAAAAGTGGACATCACAATGGATAATCATATATTATGGATTGAAATGTTTGTTCTTTACTAATAACATTAGAGTGCTTTGATTAGAGTTCATTTATAGTTAAATTTTCAAATAATATGAAAGATTTATATTACATAGACAATGTTATATATATAACATAGAAAAGTTTATGTTTACGTATACATATTTTGTAGTCTTAATACATTTCGGGCTTCATAGATTGTCCCTTATATTATCTCAAAATGGCCATGATGTCTATTTTATACCAATTGTAAAAATGCATACATGTAACAAACTTATCTTTCTAAATGACCCTTGTGCATTGTTCCTTCCCTTCTGAGGCATACTCTTTTCTAAGTTTGAGGAAGACCCTTTTGTAACATGGTTCTTTATCCTAAAAATAGTCACAAATTACAATATCTACACGATGAATGATGATTCCTATAAATAATCACAAAATACAATATCTTGAAAACAAGCCTTTTGTAGCCTAATCATGATTCCTATTTGCATTCATGCAATCTAATATCTGCATTATGGAAAAGCTTCAAACATATATGTAGATACACATGTACTGATTTCATGCTATGCATAATCAAGGCCAAAACAATCAAGAAATAAAGCAAAGGAGACTATTTCCTACTTGAAAGAAGGAAATTATAGTTAGCAAATGAGAGAGGGAGATAAGAGTGAATGTGAGAGGGTGAAGAGTAGTGAGAATAGAGCTACCAAAGAATATGTGTGCTTATTATAGTGCAAATTGTTGGGAATAAAGAGCCATTGTGCCTGCACCCACACTAGGTGTGAATGTACCCTTTGGGGTTGTACCATATTCATATACCTATCTGAAAAACCTAAGTGGTACACTATCATTGTACCCACATAATGTGTTTGTGTTTGCTTCTCTCTCTCTCTCTCTCTCTCTCTCTCTCTCTCTCTCTCTCTCTCTCTCTCTCTCCTTGCATTGACATTAACAACTCCATTGAAGCTCTATGGATCCTTGCATTCAAACTCATATCAAAATAGGACTAGGAGTTCCATTCTTCCCTGACTTTGTGGGTTCTTTGCAAGACTTCCTTGAGCTTGTGTTGAGCTCAAGACAATGATTTTTCAGCTTAGTCTACAGGTTAGTTTCACCTCAGTCTGCACATGAAGACATGCATCACTCACCCTAGACTATCTTAGCCTTCCTATAGCCTTGATTGAGGTTTACAATCCATTTCTTAGTAGTGCCCAAACCCAAGAACAACATGCAAAAATTTACACTATTGCCCAGATCCTTTCTTGTTAGATTAGTTCTCTCCCGCTTCTACTCCAGCTCAATGGTGGCTTATCCTTCCTGGTTACACCCTTGCTTAGTGGCAATAATCCCTAGCATTGATTATTAACACTTTGCATTGAGATTGACCACCATGTATTTAGTTGTGGACTATGAAGAATAGTCTACAGGATGCGTAAAACTGGGTAGCCCCTTGCCTTGATGCTTCATGCTCCTTGGTTATGCTCATTTGATGCTCGAATGGCTACGATTGATGTTGGATACTTTGGGGATGCTATACCCATGCTATGAGATGTTTTTGGACTGATTCAAGCACTTCATTTTCTCAGTTTTGATAGAGATTTATGTACTGTAATACACAGGGTTGAATGCACTTGACAAAGGTTTATACAATGCCTTATGCATTTGGGCTACCTCTAGGTACTATTGATACTTAATTCATGTATATTATGAATGTTAAACATCTAGAGATGACTTTGGGGATGTTTTAAGCTTGATTTGGAGCTTTCCAACATTGTCTTTGATTATTAAAAATTGTAGGTTGTAGGTACCATACCTGAACTTGGTTGAGTTTTATGCTTCAATGAAGTCCTATGGTACTCATTAGGTACTAACATAATAGCATATGCTTGAGTAGTGATTGCACATTCTTTATGCCTTATCTTTGGGATGGAACGAATTAGTTTATGTAGACATTTTGATGTTGTACACTATGAACAACGTGTCTTATAATTATGTAGAAATTTTGATGTTGTACACTATGAACAACGTGTCTTATATGCAAACCATTTATGCATAGAGCTGTCAAATGCTATTTGGTGATGCATTCATGTATGCTATTGATCTCAAATGCCTTGTCTATGCTGGAATATGATCAATAATCAGTACTAAAGTAAAGAGTTTGGGAATATCCTACTGGTAATATTTTGTATCTTTTCATAGTTAGTTGTGTAACAGTTTGGGCTTGTCTTTGGTAACATTTTTTGTGATTTTGAGGTGCAATCATGGCTCGTAGCCATGATATTAGAAATCTTATGCATATTGAGAAGCTTGAGGGTGTACATAACTTTTCCATATGGTAGAAGCAATGCTACAATGACTTGGTGTAGAAGAAGAAGCACGTGAAGCCCATTAAGATGAAGGGGATATGAGTGACAAACATAGAGCTAGAGGATGGGGATGATTGGGATTAGCTTGCATGCTCTATGATTGAGCTTTCAGTTGTTGCAGACTCTTTTTTGTTCAACATAGATAGGTTGGATTCTGCCTATGCTATTAAAGTTTACTGGCTAAAGAAGTTAATGGATGTGTGCACAAAGGAGGGTACCACCATGTTTGTACACCTCAATGAGTTCAACTCAAATGATTCTCAGCCAGCTCGTTGCTTTGAAGTTTTATTGATGATGAGTTCAAGGACACTTTCTTGCTATGCACTTTGCTTGAAAGTTGGGATGCATTCAAGACATCCATGAGCAACTCTAATGCATTACTGCAACACTTTGATGTCCAAAGCTCTTTTCTTATGCAACCGGCACGTCTTCTAATGCATTGCATACTAGAAGAACGTCTTAGCAAAAATGAAAATTTGAAAATAAATGATGAAACAAGCCTCGTAGAAAAGACATAGAGTGCCATCATTGTGGCAAGAAAGGTCACTTTAAGGGTGATTGCTACTATAAGTGGAAGAAAGAGAAAGGCAAAGATAAGAAGACTGATGACACCAAGGATGAGAAAAATAATAGGCAACCAATAAAGTAGAGCAATGTGAAGAGAGAGAAAGTCAATGTAGTTAGCAATGAGAGTGATAATAGTGGTGATATCCTCTTTGTCTCTTCTTGCTTTAGTGCATGCTCATTGGTAGTGGATTCTGATGATGAGATGCATACTTGGATCTTGGATTCGGGTACTTCATTTCATGTTACCCCCACCATGAGTGGCTCAATGATTATCATGGTGGTAGATATGGTGTTGTCCGATCGGGGGATAATTGTGCATGTTATATTGTAGGCATTGGCAGCGTGCAGATGGAATTTTAGCATGGTTCAGACTTTACTCTTCATCATGTGAGGTATGTGCCCTAGCTCAAGAAGATCTTGATAAGCATAGGACATCTAGATGATGATGGCTATCACACTACATTTGGGGATGGCAAATGGAAAATATATAAGGGATCTAGGGTCATTGCTAGAGGCTTTAAGAGCGATACCTTGTATCTATTGCATGTATCTAGTGTGCATGACCATGTTGTTGCCATTACCGAGCAACCAAGTGTTTCTTTATGGCATGGCTAGTTGGGGCACATGAGTCAAAGTGGAATGAAAGTACTTTCTCAGTTGGGTTACTCTCTCCTTTATCTCTCTCTTCTCTATATTTCTCTTTCTTTTCTCTCTCTCTCTTCTCTCTATCAGATCCTTGCAATCTATCTAATAAGTCATTGACTCAAAGAATGGGGTACTTATTTCTTTCTAGTAACCTAATTTCTTCCCTTTTAGTCTATACATAATGAGAGTTCCATCATTCTTCTTTTGGAGTAGAAAAAGAGCACCCCATGGAGAGTTGCTAGGGAGTATGAACCCCTAATCTAACAATTTATTTAACTACTTCTTCAATTTGGTTAGTTCAATAATAGATATTTTATATGGTTATTTTGCAACTAGTTCTACAACGGGTATCTACTTGATCTCATCATCCATATCCCACTCATGAGGAGGAAATTTAGTTAATTACTCAAGGAGATATTTGTATATTTACTTAGACATGAAAGCTCATCCTTATCCTTATTATTTTTTTCCTTGTTTAGTTTGATTAGACAAATTGGAAGCTCTTTTCTCATTCCCTTCAAGATTCGGCTGCTACTGGCCTTGGCTAGTTGAATTCTAGGTTTGCTTAGTTTTCTTTATTGTTCATGGCTACATGGACAATATTTCTTTCAAATTATTTTTCCAAGAAAGCATTTATTTTATCAATCATAGCAGCACATATGTAAGCTCCAACTTAGCGTCTTCTTGCTCATCTAGCTCCATGCATTGTGCTTGGGGTTGTGGCACACTACTATCCTTAATTATTGAAGTATCTTCCCTTAGAGAATAACAAGAAGTATTCACATTGGCATTTACTCCCCTGTTGGGACGTTAAGCTCAAAAATGGCTTGGCTAATTTCATTTAAGATAGTGTGGATCCTTGTCCATGTTTCTATTATTGTTATTATTTTTATTACAATTATAGGGATTCTTGGTGAGATTTACACAACCTTGATTATTATTGCTTTGTTGATAGCTCACTTGATTACTTTTTGGATTGGGAAACCTATAGTTATTATGATTGAACCTATTATTTTTCTTCAAGGGTGGCCACTAATGGTTGTGCTCTCATCAAAGCATGTTCTAAAAGAGTCAGCTCATCACCTCATGCTAGTCATTGAGAGGTGGATTTAACTCTTCATAGAAGTGTTGAGAAATACGGATCCTTGAGCAAGGTCTAGCTATGGAGGATGGAAGTTAGTGACAAGAAGCATGATGAGTGAGACTAGACATTCATTGTTACTCAAGTGAATTAGGCTCTAAGATAGATTAACTTGAACTCATAAACACAATCTTGAGTAGAGAGACAAGGTTGAAAGAACAAATTACAATAGCATTCATCATTTAACTCAATATCAAGTACATGCTTTTATAGTTGTAGGATGGTTCCCCTTTTCTCACTATGCCTATGGGATTCATTCAACTTCTCCTAGGTTGTTTCATGTCCCTTTCCCTACTGCTCCATACAAAGAGACTATCTTAGGAGTGTGATTGTATTAATCTCAACACCCCTCCTTTATCAAAACCATAAAAAGCACCGAGTATACAAAGGCTATCGTGAGTAGAACCTTGCTAAGTGTAGACATGGAAAAAACCAACCATATAAAGCTAGTGGCTATCATAAGGCCTCACTAAGTGTATAGAGCCTATAGTGCATAGGTCACATGAGGATTACAAAGCTTATGATTGGAGCATGCAAGTACATACAAGGCTTAAAAAGGTCTAGTAAAATTTGGAGACAAGGACTGATAGGCCCTTATGGTCTTTATCTTCAAATATGACATTATAACCTTTTTGTGGTTTTCTTTGAGCATAACATATTTTCTTTTCCTTCTCCTTATATATTTTCTTTGATGCTCTCCACTTTTCTTGAATCTTTTTTGACTTTGATATTCTAGTCTCCTTCTTCATGGTTTTCTTCTCCTTTGATTATGTTGATCTTCTATCCATTGCTCTTCTTCTCCACTTTAATTGCTTTGATTTTTTGGTCCCCCTCAAGCAAGGGGATCACAAAATTTTGGTTTTGCATGATGATCAAGGTGGCTGAATGAACATGACTAAGGATGAGCCTCAAATCTTTGAGTTTTGACCAACAAAAGATTTGAAAGCAATTCTATCAAAGGACATAAGTAATGGCAATGTCAGATAACACTATGCAGTATCAAAAGATACTATGTTGAGTTTGACGTTGATGTTGATGTTGAATCTTCAAAGTTCTTGCTAATTTGAAGTGGAGAATTTTCTAGAAACTGAGTGATACAATAGATCAAAGAATCAATGACTTGGTTGAGTCCAAGGGAATGAGTAAGTGAATGAAAAATGAGCTTGAGTGAAAATGACTATGGTTTCTTTAGGGTTTTTGGATAGGCGACATAGGAGCTCTAGGAGTGGATCATTCATCATGAGATTTAAGTGGAAGGTAGTCTATGTAGTGGGCTTTGATTATCCTATGGCCATAAGGTGATTCGGGCAATATTAAACATACTATGACAGGCTAATAGTGCAAATCATGTAACGATAAAATTTGTGCAATGCTAGAGTAAGGAAGACTCAATGTGATGGTGTAGAGGCGAGCTCATGCTCAATTGCCAAGCTTATTGTTCAAGTGTTTCAATCGAGCACTAATGGCTACCTCTCACATAGCCGATGTGCTATCTCTCTACGAGTGTAGTGAGGTTACCTCAATGCCCGATAGAGTTGCCTCCTCTCCTGAGCACTCCGGTAGCTCCACCATCCAAGTGTAAGCTTCAATCCTTAGGGTCCATGGTCCAAGCTCCATTTCTACAAGAAAGAGAAGAGAAGGCAAGACAAGACAAGACAATAAGAGAGGAGAAGATGGAGAGCTTCTGGCCATCCAAATCATTGTTGATATGATGAATGGCACTATACCTTTTATGTATTAGGTGCATAACCTTTATTTCTAATCCTAGGATATTTTTAGCCTACGCATGTTGATGTACAACACAAGCTTGTTATATCATGGATACTACTTTTTCATGTTTATTATCTCAAATCCTACAAAAATAATGCATAATGCAATCATATTTGCAATTTGAACCGAGTTTAATTTCTAAGATGTGCTTTTCTAATTCTAAACATCTTGATGCAAAAAAGTGACTACACTGTACCATGGCTATTTGAAGTTGGTGCTTCAAAATTATGAATATATAATTTGATTTAACCTTAAACATGTTCGTGAATAATGCAACCAAGATAAATCAAGGTGTTATTTTTTTTGTTATCTAGAAAAATGTAATGGGGTGGTTTAGATTTAGAGATTATGCAAGTAGGAGAATGATAAATAGTAGAGAATAATTACTATGTATAGCAAGAGAATGACAAACAACAAAGAGGAATTACTCTACATAGAAAAAGAGGTTGTTGGAATAGTATACACCCATAAAAAATCAGGCCATGTTCTCTAGATAACCTAGTAATGTTTCATGAAACTATTAGTCTCTTTTGCACTTTATAGATAAAGTATAGCTTACAACAAGATAAACACTCATGCTACAGGATTTTGTTTGTAAGGTCACATGTAACCTATGTAAGTAGGAGCATAGCATTTTTTATCATTTGAGAAGGTTGGAGAGGAAGGAACTTGAAATTAGCATCAATGGAATTACTCACTGATGCTAGAGAGATCTTGCTTCTCAAAGTAGTGACTCTTGAATCTTTTAAGACTATTACAAATTCCTTAGATGCATATTCAATGCTATTTAGGTGTTTATGCAATGACTATTATGACATGAGATATTTGGGTCTTTTGAAATAGGAATTATCTCATAGCGTACTATAGATGAGTGGAAAGAGCTTGGAGATTACATTCTAAATATCCAAGATCTGGCAAATTTGGAGTTCATTTGTAAAAATTTCACTATGACCCATTTTTAAGGAGAGAGAGTGAGTCAAACCTCTTAAGATCCTTTTTTGAGTCCAATTTTTTCCTAATGACTACAATTTTATTGTAATGAAGGAGGCAAGAGAGAGAGGAGAGGAGAGAGAGGGTGCAAAAGAGAGAGAAAGACTGTAGGAAGAGAGAGAAAGAGAGTGGCAAGGAGAGAGAAAGACTAGAAAAAGAGAGAGAAAGACAAAGAGAGATAAAGAAGCCATGAGAGCTTGGAGAAGGAGATGAAGATGAAAGGAGACTTGTATTAAAATCATATGATGAGAAATAATTTCCCTGACACCTTATTGTAAAATATTACACGGCGCAGCAAACAGAATCTGAGAAAGAGATAGAGAGTACACAACAGATAAGAGGAGAATCAGTAACTTCTTTAACTTCAAACAACTGATACAAAGATGGCTCTATCCACCCATGCGCTTCCACTATGTGAAGCTTAGATGGCGATCTAGACAGAAGATAGGTGAAGAGCTTAAGGCTAGCTGGAACAACAACTCTGACTGGGTGAAAGATGAGTGAATGATGGCTGCGAAGGGGTTTACCTTTTATAGCCCGCGAAGGTCGTTAGGTCGGCCTGCTGACCGCGACCTACCATATGAGCCTCCACTAGTCGGCCAGGGAATATTCCAGGGAATATTCCCTTTACCATCGGGCCGGGGGCGCTGCCCCCGGACCCCTGCTAGGGGGGCCGCTGGCCCCCCTGGGACCCCCCAGCCAGGGTCCTTACACCGCAACTCGATGCAATGCGCCTCGAGTTGCTACCAGCTTAACCACTCCGTCTAACCCAAAGATTAGACCCACAATGGTCACCTTTTTGCCATCCGGTCACATAGACCTCATCTGATATACAAGTCAGGACTCTACTAATGTCCGAGCTCACACTTGGCTTCTCCTCATAATGGGGGCCTTACAACTTTGAGCACCATGGATCATTGGTAGCACCTAATGAGGGTGGGACATTGATCATATCTAACACTTATATACTAGCCAGTGTAGCTAGTATTTCCCCATTATTGAATCCCCCTCTCTTACAATTATTGGAGAACATGTATTAGGTGGTATTGGGGTCACAATTGAGAGAGATATTATTGTGCTTAGTTGGCTATAAAAGGAATTTAATTCATTATGTCATGTGCACTATATGTATTCCTACTTCAAATATTCTATTACATAAAATTATATTATTTTCTCATTTGAGTGATGTTCCAAATACCCATTCCTTTCTTGAAGAAAATAAAACTTGTTTTTTGTTTTTTTCAAAAATGTCTTCTATGTGCTTCCTATTAGTGTTAATCTATGGGAGATAGAAAAGCATATTTTGTGGGATACAATGTTGAGCCTTATAATGTCTTAGAGTGTAAATAGAGTACATGACTATCATGGTGTGTAGAGTCAGATTCTCCTACTATCTCAATGCATCTTATGTGCAAGAAAATGGAAAGCATACACCCAACTTTGCAAAAGACTATCCTCAAAGGATAAGAAAGAGAAAGAGAAGAATATTGTGATTCTAAGGTAGCTAAGTGGTACTACCTCAACTTCCAAGCTTAACCTTAGGATAGATAACCTTCTCATAGAGTTTCTTTTACAAGCCAAGGCTCCTACTTCAATCACAACAAATAAACAATAGAAGAAGAGATGCATAATATGTATTGTAGGTAACAAACCCAAGATTTTTGGATCGAGATGGATACAAGTGCAAGAATATCAATCATGCTCTCTTGAATTCTCATTACTTTCTCTCACCTTTCACACTATGAAAAGTTTCTCACCACATTGATTTTTCAAGCCTAACCTAACCAAGAATCTAATCTATATTGTAGTGATGCTCTTGAATCAAAGAAGATAGATGGGGTGTCAATACTCACCATTTCTAGTTTAGAGATGTGCCAATGAGCTTTAAAGCTCCAAATGATTCTAATAATCATGCATCCTTGTAGCTTCACACTTCTTGATTTCTAAAAGTACATAAAATGGAAATACCCATTGATCATAAAATCGGGTCGTGACCTTGCTTTTATTCCCATGCACAATGAAACACCCTCCCACATATTTTGAGCCCCCCCAAATTCTTTGGCCCTTGGGCCCTCATCCCTTAAGGTTGAGTTAAGCAAACATAATGCTTTTACACACACACACACACAAGAATGAGAAAAACATTAAAGTTATTAATACCTCAAAACTTCTTTAGGGTTTGGATTCATTTAAAAAGTACATAAGAGTGAAAATTTTGGTGATTTTGGCCCTAGAATTGAGCTCAAAAAGCCAAAAAACTTTAAATAATTGTAAACATGACCTATTACATCTTGGAGTAGAGACCAATTTGGAACTTGAAAGTGTGATTTTGACATCCGTGTTGTAACTCAAAAGGATCCAAAAACTCCAGAATGAATATGAATGTGATCTATTTTATGTGCATTTGTTTCAAATGTTTTTGGCCCTTTTGAGTTCAATTCTAGGGTCCAAATCACCAAAATTTGCAATGCTAAATATTTTTTGTGTGGATCTAATGTTAAAATATCAAGATACTAGTAAAACCGTATTATTTTGTCCTTATATTAGCATATGATTTTTTACAAAGCAATCAATGAATACTAATGTTGAAAAGCCAAGAGTCCTCACATGTACATGCGGTTAATAAATACATTTACTTTACTACTAAAGCAGGGATAATACTAAAAACATGAAGTCTTGATTGCAAATAATACATATTATTGATGTTTGATGCATGTATTTAGGACTTCAAAGGCTATATGAACAATTCAAAGAGAGAGAGAGAGAGAGAGAGAGAGAGAGAGAGTGTGTGTGTGTGTGTATGTCTGTGAGTGAGTGAGTGAGTGAGTGAGTGAGTGAGTGAGTGTGTGTGTGTGTGTGTGTGTGTGTGTGTGTGTGTGTGTGTGTGAGTGAGTGAGTGAGTGTGTGTGTGTGTGTGTGTGTGTGTGTGTGTGTGTGTGTGTGTGTGTGAGTGAGTGAGTGAGTGAGTGTGTGTGTGTGAGGAAGGCATTAGGGGAGATTTAGACTCCAATTTAGACCTTTATGTTTTAGAGAGAGAGAGATCCTCTCAACCAATAGGGGGACACCTACCATAGTAGTAAAATTGGAATTTTCCAATTTTGATGTCTTTTATCTCATATTTAAAGGTTTTTAAATAAATAAATTTTAGGTATTTTTTGATGCCAGGAGGCATATTCCACGGTGGATTCCGTGAGGTTTTACGGTGGATTCCGTAAACTTACTTAGATGACCGGGGCTCATACGCAAAGAGGATTCTTTGTGCGAGAAGTTGATGGGGACGCCTGTCCTTTTCGGGCGTTTCATTAATTTAGTGTGTACATGGGTGATTCCATAGCGGGTGATTCCGCAAAATGCATATTAAATTAATAAACGTTTATGAGTTTAGAGTGCGCACTCGTAATAAATTAAGGTTAGGATTTATTTCTAACCAGTTGATTTATTTATGTAGCTGAAGACTGCTAGGTATTCACTTTTGTCGGTTTAATTGTGTTATTTTACTAACGATTGTGAATGCTTCAGTTGATGTGTAGAGATAGCAGCAGTGGCGGAGGAAAGCATTGGAGTCTAGCGGGTTTTCGATCTTTGGGATATATTTTGATAGGCGCCACGCCTATATTTTGATTATGTCTATAGAGACATCGATTATTTATTATTATTTTGTATGCGCTTATGCGCTTGGATATGTTATTTTTATTTGGACATTGAGATTGGGCGTGCCAGACTCTTTGGGCACCGTCCATTAGCTTTATTTTCCTATTTTTGGTAGAAAGCAAACTCAAAAGCTAAAAGCTTGTCATATTTTTGTAATTGGGCTATTTTTGAGCATAAAGATTGGAAATATACATTAAATACATGCCTTCTGAAGCGCTCACACAAGGCATGGGGGAGATTCAACCCAATTTGTCTCTTGTCTCATGTCGTGCTTGCTTTTACATTGGTCTTTGTGCTAAAAAGTAGAGTATTTTTGTTCTTGGGGACCTTTGGGGATTCACTACGTGAGCTACCTGCGTCCGATCTGCGCACCAGTGGTATCAGAGCGGAGCAGAGATCAAGGGCTTCCAATCGCTACCAATCTCGGGCGAAGGCGGAGCTCCAGGAACAAACGGCCTCTACAGTCAATCTCGTCGCGAACCGTCGATATAGGCAGACTTCTGGCGATCAAGAACCCCTGTTTCCACTCTCAGATCGCGAAGGACCACTCTCTGTCGGCGGAGGACCACTCCCTCAACTCCATGAACAAGTCGTGATAGTACAGTGAGAAATTTCTTATCTTCTTCATTAACAAAGCTTAGTTTTAAGCTTAAGAAGCTTATAAGCTTCATAAACTTCAAATCGTTGGCAAGAAGATCAGCCCCGAAAATCGCGGAATCAAAAAACGCCCCCCCCCCCCCACGATTGAAAAAAAACGGCGGCCTCTGTCCACTTACTTAAGCTTATTAAGCTTAAAGCTTAACTAATTAAGCTTAAATCCTTCTATACTCTGCAAGTTCTACTGGGCAGACAAGTCTGTAAACTCTCGGTCACGCACTCCAGAGACAAGTTCCGTAAGTCGACACTAATCAAGTCCTGCAAGTTCTGCAAGTCGGCTAAGTCCAGCAAGTCAACAACCCTGCAAGTCTGTTAAGTCTGCAACTCTGCAAGTCAGACTAAATCAGAACTGACTAACGCTCGAAACTCCTAGAAGACTTGTTCGTTTGCAAAAACTCAGAACTGGAAAGTTGTTCGCAGCAAGCTGTTTTACCTATCTGCAACTTCTACTTTACATTCATTGTTGACTATGAAATGTATGGTGCATGGAAAAGAAAGAACTGTATTGCATGATGACGGTAGTACGCATGATTTTATTTCAGCAAAATTGGTAAAGGAATTGAAATTGCATACTGTACCTACGCACTATCGCATAAAAGCTGCATTTTTAGGCACTAGGTACAATGGCACACAAGAAGTTCAAAATTTAGAAATTCAAATTGGTCCATATATTGAAAGAAGAAATTTCTTAGTTGTCCCATTACAATCTAGCGACATTATTCTAGGAATGCCATGGAGACACCAACATAATCCCATTATAGATTATTCCACGCACACAATGAATATAAATTTTCAAGGAAAATCTATTACATTATTTGGTATGCATGCATCTCATATGTTTCCACTGCTTTCGCATACTCAAGCAAAACGTGCACTATGCAAGAATACTAAATCATATCTCATTTGGGTGAATGAATTGCACGCAAAAGAAACTCATATGCACCCTAGACATAAGGAATTTCTTGCATATTTTAAGGACTGTTTCGCAGAAGACCTACCACCAGGTTTACCTCCATCACGTCCAGAAGACCATAAGATTGATCTAATACCTGGCACACAATCACCTTGCAAAGCCCCATATAGGCACAATCAAATAGAGCAAAAAGAAATCCAGACTCAAGTAGAAGAATTACTAAATAGAGGCTTAATTCGACCTAGCAGTTCTCCATTCGGTGCACCTGTGCTCTTAGTCAAGAAAAAGAATAATACTTATCGGATGTGTATTGACTACCGAGCATTAAACAAGATCACTGTAAAGAATAGATATCCTATACCTAGAGTTGATGACCTTATGGACAAACTGCAAGGATCTTCTATATTTAGTAAAATTGACCTTAAATCTGGATATCATCAGGTGAGGCTAGATAGATCCGACATATTTAAGACTGCATTCAGGACATAGTTTGGCCATTACGAATTCTTAATTATGCCATTCGGATTAACTAATGCACCTGCCACTTTCAGTAGAATGATGAACCGTATTTTTCTAAAATATCAGTATTGTGTGATTGTTTTCTTTGATGATATTTTAGTGTTCAGTCAAAGTGAAAAAGAGCATTATGAGCATTTATCATTAGTTTTTCAATTACTGAAAGAAAATCAATTGTTTGCAAATCCTGACAAGAGTGAATTCTTTAAGACAGAAATAGAATATCTAGGTCATATTGTATCAAAAGAAGGAATAAAAGTTGATCCTAAGAAAATTGACGCAATATTGCATTGGCCTATTCCTAAAAATGTACATGAATTACGCTCATTCCTTGGTCTTGCTAGTTTCTATAGGAAGTTTGTACGTAATTTCTCATTACTTGCTTTACCACTGACCAAACTTCTTAAGAAAGGCATTGTTTATCAATGGACTGAAAACCAGCAGAAATCCTTTGATTTACTTAAACGTGCATTGACCAATGCCCCTGTCCTACAATTGCCTGACTTTAATAGACCATTCTTTTTAGTTGTGACTGATGCTAGCGGATCAGGAATAGGAGCCGTGCTAATGCAAGACAACCATCCAATAGCATATTCTAGTTCTAAATTGAAACCCTCTGAGCTTAAATATTCCACTTATGACAAGGAACTCTTAGCAGTTGTACAAGCATTAAAACAATGGAAGCATTATTTAATGGGTTCAGAATTCATGATAAAGACCGACCAGCAAAGCATTAGACATCTACTTAGCCAACCCCAAATTTCTGACCGCCATATCAAATGGGCTTCATTCATTCAAAGTTTCCATCCTATCATTCAATACCAACCTGGAAAAGAAAATGTAGTTGCCGATGCATTGAGTAGAAGACCTGCAATTCATAACATTTCTATCATATCTTTTGATTCTTTAATTGCTATGAAAGACACATATCACCAGGATATTACTTTTCATTCTGATTGGCAAAAATTAGTTCAAAATAATTTCATTCCTGTTGATTCATTGTCATATAATGATGGATTTATGTTCTTTGAAAAGAGACTGTGTGTTACTATTCCATTCCGATCTTTTGTTTTAAATGAAATTCATTGTCCCCCATATCAAGGTCATAGAGGTATCATCTCTACATTACGCATGTTAACTGAAGATTTTTATTGGCCGCATATGGATGTAGATGTGTCTAATTTTGTTTCTGAATGTTTGATTTGTCAAAGAATAAAGAGACACCACGGTAAACAGTATGGGTTATTAATGCCTTTATCTATTCCATCTAAACCTTGGGAACATATATCTATGGATTTCATTACTGGCTTACCAAATACTAAATCTAACCATGACATGATTTGGACAATTGTAGATAGATTTAGTAAGCAAGCATATTTCATTGCATGTAAGAAAACTTTAACAGCATCACAAGCAGCACAGTTATTTTTGAAAACTATTTTTACTAACCATGGATTGCCGAAAGTGATTATTTCAGATAGAGATTCTAGATTTTGTAATAATTTCTGGATTACACTGTTTGCAAATCTAGGCACAAAGATTGATTTCTCATCTGCATTTCATCCAGAAACAAATGGACAAACAGAAGCCACAAATAGCACTATTCTAGATCTTTTACGTGCATACACTATCTCTAAACCTCAAACATGGGATACTCATTTACATTTATTACAGTTTGCTTACAATAATACACCGCACACATCTACAAAGAAAGCACCTTTTGAAGTTATTTATGGACATAGATTATCTACACCTATTGCATCTTTGTCTAATAGAATACAAAGTGCCGATGATATTGCTGTTATGCATAACACTATTTTTGATGAAGTAAAGGATATGATTGCTAAAGCCCAACAATCATATACCAAACAAGCCAACAAGAAAAGACAAGCCATGAATTTCAAAGTTGATGATTATGTTTGGCTTAGAATAGAAAAGCGTAGACTGCAAAGTGTAGATAGACATCCAGTTGTCAAATTAGCCCCTAGATTCTACGGACCATTTAGAATCATTCATAAGATTAATGACAATGCATTCAAGTTAGAACTGCCATCTCATTGGAAAATTCATAATACCTTTCATCTTAGTTTATTGAGACCATTTAGAGGACAATTACCTATCCACCCTGTCTATGAAAACCCACCTTTACTAGAAGAAGAGACTGAAATCCTTGAACCAGAAGCCATTATAGACACTGACTACATGACCACTAGAACTGGCCGAAGGTATTCTAGATATCTAGTAAAATTTAAGAACCATCCTGTAGAGGAAGCACAATGGATGCACGCTAGAGACCTAAATGCTTTCCCCACTCTGTTAGCTCCACATTGAGCTAATAGCAATTGAGGTCAATTGCTATCCCACCCCGGGGGTATGATGCCAGGAGGCATATTCCACGGTGGATTCCGTGAGGTTTTACGGTGGATTCCGTAAACTTACTTAGATGACCGGGGCTCATACGCAAAGAGGATTCTTTGTGCGAGAAGTTGATGGGGACGCCTGTCCTTTTCGGGCGTTTCATTAATTTAGTGTGTACATGGGTGATTCCATAGCGGGTGATTCCGCAAAATGCATATTAAATTAATAAACGTTTATGAGTTTAGAGTGCGCACTCGTAATAAATTAAGGTTAGGATTTATTTCTAACCAGTTGATTTATTTATGTAGCTGAAGACTGCTAGGTATTCACTTTTGTCGGTTTAATTGTGTTATTTTACTAACGATTGTGAATGCTTCAGTTGATGTGTAGAGATAGCAGCAGTGGCGGAGGAAAGCATTGGAGTCTAGCGGGTTTTCGATCTTTGGGATATATTTTGATAGGCGCCACGCCTATACTTTGATTATGTCTATAGAGACATCGATTATTTATTATTATTTTGTATGCGCTTATGTGCTTGGATATGTTATTTTTATTTGGACATTGAGATTGGGCGTGCCAGACTCTTTGGGCACCGTCCATTAGCTTTATTTTCCTATTTTTGGTAGAAAGCAAACTCAAAAGCTAAAAGCTTATCATATTTTTGTAATTGGGCTATTTTTGAGCATAAAGATTGGAAATATACATTAAATACATGCCTTGTGAAGCGCTCACACAAGGCATGGGGGAGATTCAACCCAATTTGTCTCTTGTCTCATGTCGTGCTTGCTTTTACATTGGTCTTTGTGCTAAAAAGTAGAGTATTTTTGTTCTTGGGGACCTTTGGGGATTCACTACGTGAGCTACCTGCGTCCGATCTGCGCACCATTTTTGGAGCATAAATTTTGGAGCCACAAAATATAAGAGATATTGATATAATTAATAACACTAGAGATGGAGACATTTCTTATCTATCCTCCTATAATATTGTAGTCTTCTAGTCATTTTCTTGAAAGTTTTTGAATAATACACCAAAAAGTCTTTTCTCCATTGTACTATCCCTCTCCTTTTTCTAAAAATCTCAAACAACTCAACTTTCAAGAATCATGTGGTACACAAGAGGAAGCTCACTCACTGTATACACAAAAGGAAGCTCACTCAAGAACACACACTGTATGCACAAGAGGAAGCTCACTCAAGAACACAAGAAGAGAGACGGAGGCCAAAAAATTTTCTTGCTAATTTTTTCTTCTTCTTCCACACACTATGCAATGTACACAAAGTATAGATAAGATACAACATAAAGGAAAGTGGCCTACTAAGTCAAACAGTGCATAATAGACTACACTAATTGACTGGCTATATATATTTGCCAGCTATAGGTAGGTGTAACAAACTAAATATAATAAGTGATAAGCTAGTGGCCATGTAAGTATCATAATGACGACCAACGTGCTAAGTGTAGATGTGTGGACCCATCTAGCTAGGCGGTCCACCATCAATGTCCGCACGTGTTGAGCTTGCCATCTCAACATCAACAAAGTGCATGTCCTCCCTTCATTTTTGCATAGGATTTGCAATTTTGTCTTTTCACTCAATTTCTTATTTAGCTTCATATTCTATCTCAACAGAAGCTTCACATCCTCAATGTCCTTCCTCTTTTATCATACAATCACAATATACAGTAATTTTGATGTTGACAAAAATAAGTGGATTCATACTACCATCTTTTTTGCTTCTTGAATTACGTTGTAAACAAACAAGAGGAGAAGATGTGAAAATGAATTCATTAACACTTACAAGCACAAAGTCAAGGATGTGAAGCTCAAATGAGGAGGTTTAAAATCAAGGAGATTCTTATACAACATGCATATGTGCACTCAGAACTATGCTTACAAAACTAGCCCATTGATATGGCACACCATAGACCAAAATTTATGTCTAAAATATTTCAATAGGTTTCAAATAGGGCTTTATATTTTAATAATTTACTAAATTTTATCTATGTTTGCAAATATATATTCAATAAATTTCAAAGATTAGCAATGTATCAAAAGCATAGCTGGAATCTTTGATAAATACTCTATAGGTAAGCAATTGTACAAAGCAATCTCAAACATATCATTAGTTGAGAAAGCTATTTTCTTTTATGAAAAATTTTACAATGTACTATCAAAGCATGATAGGATATGGATCTTAGTAGGCCTCTTCCACTCTTAAGTCTGGATAGCACATAGAGTGGCCAATCTCGAAACTAGAAACATGTGAATCTTTTACATTAAAGATTTATGTATATGTTTGAAGTTATCTATGACCTAATTTAGTGAGTCAATAGGTCAATATCACAACCTTCATGTCATTATATGTTTTTATAGACTTCTTTTATGATGAGGAAGTTTTAAAAAAAGCATTAATATTCATATACAAATCAAAGAAATGCATGGACCTCCTAGATCAAAGTTGGGGTACCAAAAAAGTATATGGAATTTTCCAAAGTGCAAAAAAAAAGGTTGTTTGTAAATATACGATTACATATCAAATTTTTATTTCTAATTTTTATTAGATGAGATGACATTATGTGGATGGAAAGATTATAGGAATTGATCAAGACTTATAGAATGACACCGATAATCCTATGATGATGTTAGAGGTTTGGTTAAAGGATGAGCTCTTAATTGTTGAGATATCGAGCTCCACTCGTGATATGCCAGGTGACCGTTGTGCATTTATGTCACCGACTTGTTAGTTGCAGATGCGGTTGGTACACCGCCCATGAATAATAGCTAGATGACAACTATCCTTATCTACTCTAGTTTGTGGCTTAGTTAGTATGCCACCTTAGTTAGTTGAGTTTGGTTTGAGACCCATATATAGGGTTCTTCTATTTCTATGTACTAGAGTTCTTTTGTCTTACACAACTAAGAAGAGGAAAATTGTTTTCAGCCTCCACCCTTATGTGTATTCCCCCATTGTGCAAGCAAGAAAGCTACAAGTGAGACTCCTTCCTTCTCTCCCACAATCTTGACATGGTATCAGAGCCTTGTTCGTGGTAAGGAGCTCAAGAAAGCAGACCAAGTTCGCCGTGTTCTGGTAAGAGGACTAGTGTTGCTTTCATTTTTCTAGTTTGGGAGCAAGTCTCTGCAGGTAGCACAGCCGGAAAGTTACATGAGTGCATTGTCTCAGATTGAGACGCCCTTCGCGGTGTGGCAAGAGGGCAATATATCCCTGTTTTTTTTATTTGAGGCCATTTCGGGGCCTGTTTTGGAGGCGAAAGTTTTTTGCACGCACTCAGAAAAAGGCCTTGTTTTATGCTGTGCGACCACTGTTCTACAGGTTGGTGGAAAGTTACTGCAATTGCATCGTATGCCTGTGCGCAGAGAAATTGGGAGTTACAGAATCATCCTTGTTGCCTGTTGATGCAAAATCATCACTAGGAAGTGACTGTGTGGTCAAGTCAGTGTTGCAGATTTGCCCTTGTGAGACTGAAGCTGTGTTTTTTGCAGTGACAGAATTTTTTGCAGTGTTCTGTAATGGCGTTTGATTCTCTTTCACAAATTGTCACTGAAAAGCTTGATAAGAACAACTTCTATAGTTGGATGAATCATAACATCAAATTTGATGGGTCAAGGGTGGGTTGTGATTTTGGGTAGTCCTCAGCACTCTCTCTAGAAGATCATAAGAATCAAGGATAGTTGTAATTTTGAACTTCCATAAAGAGTATTTGCACCATCTAACTTATTTCGTTGAAGGGTGGTGGACAAATTCTCATTGTTTGAATTGTCAATAAAGTAGTACCACCACTTGATACGCTAGCACTACTACCTAATGTAGCAAATGATATTTCTCCTCTTCACTATTAAAGACCTTTCCTCTCATGTATTCTCCACTCCTTAGGTCCCCCTAGGCTCTAACGCCACACTATGCAATGGACAAAATCCAAGAAAGGAGTAGAGAATACACAAAAAATATGACAAGAATAAAAATTTCTTTAATTTCAAATGAACTGATACCAAGATGACTCTCTCCACCTGTGTGATTTCACTATGAAGCTTAGATGGTCATCCATGTAGATGATAAGTGAAGACTTTAAGGCTAGCCAAAAGAACTTTGACTACTTAAAAGATAGATTTATGAGGGATTTAGAGGGGTCTTCCTTTTACATTCTAGGAAGGTAGTCTAGTCGGCTTGATTGATCATATTATGAGCCTTTCCTAGTTGGGTAGGGAATATTCTTTTAATTGTCGATTGTCTTGGACCCCAAAATAGGGGTTCCTAATAACTCTAACATTGTGCAACTCAATATATTGTGCCTCAAGTTACTACTAGCATAACTACTCGATCTAACCCAAAGGCTAGATCCACAAAGGTCACCTTTTTTCCATCCAATCACATAGATCTCATATGACACATACAGGTTAGGATCCAACCAATATTTGGGTTCACACATGGCTTCTTCTCATAATAGGGGCCTTATAACTTAGACCACCATGAATCATTTGTGGCATCTTACAATGGTGGAGCATTGAGAATATCTAACAAGAACAGTGGCTTGATTTTGAGAAGGAGTCTCAACACTTGAGATTGGGGCTTGCTATGGATTTGGTTGACCCTTTTGGCTAGGAGACACAATGTTTGGGCTATTGTTTTAGTGAACGATAATATTCCATAATGGCTTGCAATCAAGAAGAGCCATCTCATTCTTAGTTTGCTAATTCTTATTGCTACAAGGCGAAGGATATAAATGTCTACTTCTAACCTCTATTTCAGAAGCTTCAATGGTTAGGCATTCCAATAATTAATATTAGCAAGTGTCCTAACTTGGGTAAGTTACTCATGAATATATGTGTGCATCACATGGGTTCAAAATAACATATTTTTGAAATACCATTTTTATATATTTTTTACATACAGAAGGATGTAATATAAATGGGTAATTTACATATTCAATAGAAAAGGGTTATGTTTTATTCAAGAAAAATTTACAAATAATGATATTTATAAATAGGCCTTGAATGCACATGATGTAGAGGATATACATATAGTAACTTCCTCGATCGTCCTTACTAATGGATAATTATATTGGTATGAGGGATCTTAATATAGACATGCATGACTTTCATAGGTATAAAGAATTCTCAAGTTTAAAACACACGCCTTGTCAACACTTGAACATCTCATATTAATTAAGTATAGCTAATTATTATTTTTAATGTAGTGCAATAAGCTTTAAAGTATATAGGTCTCACATAAGTAACTACCATGGTTGCCTTATGTATGGATTGAGGTTAAATGCACAAAGGTTGGGGGATTTGAAGAAGATGATCTATAAAATTTACTAAATATTATTTTTGAGGGGCATGATCTTCATTATGGATTTCTTGGAAGACCACCAAAACATATAACAGCCATGGCTTGGATGCAAGGTAGTAAGACATTACAAATGAAATGAAAATGTTTTTCATTTTCTACACATTACCATATTGGGATGTTGTATTAATAAGCTATCTTCTTAATCTAATGCACATATTCAAGAATATTGGGGATATCTTGTGGACATATCTCATAGGATCAAGGTACTCAATGGCCACTCATGAAGATCCTTAGGGAAGTTACTATATATATATATCCTCTACATCATGTGCGTTCAAGGCCTATTTATAAATATTCTTATCTGTGAATTTTTCCTAAATAAAACAAAACCCTTTTCTATTCAATTTGTAAATAACCCTTTATATTACACCCTTCTATATATTAAAAATATGTAAAAATAGTATTTTAAAATGCCTTATTTTGAACCCACCTAATGCACACATATATTCATAAGTAACTTACCCGAGTGAAGATCTCTAAGTAGCGAATGCCATGTAGGCATATTGGCCATGGCTTTGTGAGAATGGATGTATTCATCTCTCCCAAAGGCCTCACAGATAATGTTAAAGGCAGTAGTAGTTAGTGGTATTTAAAGCTAGGAGCCACCACAATGGTGCATTAAGGAGTCAACCGATACAAAAGTAGTAAAGACTACCTAGCATGACACATGGGTGGAGAGAATATCTCATTGTAGGCAATGGCTTATATAAAGGAAGGGAGTAAATCACTATTGCTGTTGTTCAAGCATATGCATGACCCTCAAGGTCAAGTATCAAAGGGTTCTCTTGGTCCATGCCATATCCTTCTCGAGTTCATTCTACTGGTCTTTCTTGACTGGTATCCTTGGTGCTTATTAATAGTAGAGTTTATATTGTACTTTCCACAGTCATTTCATTCGGTAGTAGTACTATCTTAGTCTTGTATCCTTGCAGTTGTTTAGCACCTTTTGTTCCTAAAGATCTATGTTGTGACCATTTTGATCCCTAATTGTTGTATTCATTATTACTTCAGCAATACATTTTGGATTGAGTCTTGAGTACATTCAGTGAACTTTGATCTCTGTGTTATGATTATGTCTCACTTAGCAACCCAAGCACCAAATGTTGAAAGTGATGATAGTGTCCATTTTTGTTAGTTCTAAGTATGCCCATTGCCATTTCAGTGGTGGTTGTGCTTGGAAACCAATTACACATGGTGACCATGATTACCGTTCCTCTGTATGCTAGGCTAAATTCATATGGGCTTGCAGGTAGTTCCAGCTTTAGGCCACACATGGCGGCCCGATCTAGATAGTGCCAAATGATACCATATTCTAAGGTTATTTTGTTTCTTCATCGGCTGTATTCGAATTGCAAAAATCTTCTTCAAAATTTTGGAAGCATTGTTTGCATTCCACTCCTCTAATTGGGACCAAACCCAATCTTTCTATCTTTCCACCCATTATGCCAGTAGACCTAATGAGACGTTTCCTAGCTTCACTCAACCCGACATTTCATCAATAGTCCCAACTCCACCTTTACTTATAATTCCAAAGGCACACCTACCTAGCATATTCCTCCCAAAGTTATTTGGATCCTCCAATGAAGATCTAGATGCTTTTAGTCGACAATTTGATGTGGCATAAATAGACAATTACCTTGGTCCAATCAATGAAGCCCCAAAGATTGCAGTATTTGAATCCTTGATGCAAAAAATGACTACAACATGGTTAGTGGTAAAACATGACTGGCCATCATGGAATGAACCACTAAATGCCTTCTATATTTGATTCCAAGAAGATTGAATGGATGCACAGAAATGGGAAAGACTCTACCACTTGAAGTAGGGTCATAGATTAGTCCAAGAATATATTGCTAAGTTCACAATATTGAACAATCACATTGATCCAAATGCTTAGCTCAAAGATGAAATGTCGAATATCATCTATGTTCAAGATTTCAATAAACCTACTTGAAAAGCATTCACTTTTATTGATCTATAGGTAACAACATTGACACTTCTATAAGAAAGCTATCATGTTAGAGCAAGTCACATCAAAAGAGAAATCAAGAATATGAAAAAATCTAGCAAGTCCATTCCAAAATATCAAAATGATGATAGTAGTGTATCAACTTTTGATTTTGATCTCAAAATAGATTCCATTAGTACAAAATCTCATTCTGAAAAGGAGCAAGAAAAAAAGTAATATAAGAGTAATAAAAAATACAAAGGAAAGAAAACACTTGAAAACACCAAGAAGAATGAAGTAAAAAACCTGTGATGTACATAGTACAACAATTTCAGGCATGTTGAGGCAGAATGCAGCTTGAACCAAAGATACTACAACATTTGCAACATGGCCATGCACAGTGTTGAGTACTGCTAGTACAATGGTAGGCACCAAATGGCTCGTTCCAAAGGATGGCAAGGTATTGGAGCAAATACTTCTAGTCAATGGGCAAACCTCTAGGCCAATCCGATTCCTAACCTAGCTATGGAGTACACCAATCAAGACTACCGGCAACCCAGAAATGGCCATGGTGGGTGTGGTAGAGGTGGAAGAGGCCAATGAAATTTCTACCCCTTTGCTAAACATTACTTCTTTTGTATTCAGGAAAGACACTGGCAAGCCAAGTGTCCAAATTCCCAAGCGTTCAATGCATAGACAAGACAAGGACAAGGCTTAGCCCATATGCTCGGTGCCAATATAGTGGAGATCAAGGAATTTCATGAATCCAAGTTGCATGTGATTACTTGGTTAGATTAAAATCTATAAGGATTCCACTTTGAAACACACAGACCCTTCTTGGGCCGACCAAGAGAATTTCCACTAACAAGTGGTAGGATGGCAAGCTAGTGGCCATGAAACATTTGGTCTTGAGGTTTAATTTGGAGGTTCAACCTAGAAATTGGCCTACCAACTCAAAGGAGCCACTGTCTACTCAATATATCATGTCGAATTAGGGAATGTAGTAGTCTACAAAGACTCATTCCCACCCAACATGGATAAATGTGAACCCCATCTTGAATTTTGAAGCATGGAAAGTTTAAACTATAATTGGACTTGGCACAATGAACAATACGCATGGCACAAGGGAAAAACAAACAAGTTGTGCAAGAAGATCTACAACTAAGTGAAGAAAAAAAATAGGGCAATGGCCTTGGAGTTCAAATAGAGAAGTATCTAGAAGCTCATCCTAGCAAGCAAAAAAGCACATCTGGATGTCAACTCTAGAAAATCTCATAAGAAGAATTTGAAAGATCATCCTAAACAAAGGTAGGTAAAACCCCGAATTCTCACACTATAGGTAGTGGAAGTCAGTAGTACAAGGAGATTAGACTCATACAAGTGGAAGGGAACGTGCTATGTACTTTGGTTTTTGTAGACTCATTTGAGGCATCAATCAGATGGGGCCCTATCAATACTACTATTCCACTTGGTGGTCTACTGAATCTAGTCCCAAGTTTCAAGGATCGACTCCTGAAAATGATTCAATCCAAGTGTCGGGTATTGCCAGAATTAGAAGCAGCAGCCATGAAGGTCCATGCTTTGAAGGAAACAATTCGGAAGATCCAACAAGCCACCTATTAGATCCAATTATTCTAGTGATTCCTATTCAGTGCAAGGACCAAATCATCTAGAATTTCCTATTTCATAGTGGATCAAGAGTAAATATCATTACCAACAACTAGGATTGATGAATTGAAAACTAGTCCCCCTTCCTAGTAAAGATGGCCAATTAGCAGTGGTGGATATGACCTCTCGACATTATCATGTCTATACTTCTAGAAGTTAACACAGTCCAATTTCTAGTTTCCCTCATAATCTTCATGGAGCATGTTGGTGAAGATTATTGCATGCTATTAGGAAGACCTTGGCTATGTCAGGATAAGGATAAGCTAACTATCTGTAGAAATCAACAAAAGGTAATGATATTATTGACTAATGTTGCCCCAACCACCCCACAGTACCAACTAGCTATAGTTGAAACAATCAATATGGTCAAAGGCTTAAGTGATAATGAATTGAATTTCTTGTAATGTCTTTCGGTCTAACTAATGCCCCTACTACATTTAACATATTAATGCAGGACATTAATTTTTTACCTTATCTTGATGAGTTTTGCCTAGTCTTCTTTGATGACATTCTAGCATAATCCAAGAGAGATGAAGACCATAAGCTGAATTGCGCATTGTGCTGGACACAACGAGGATGCACAAGCTCTATACAAAGAAAAAGAAGTTTGCCTTTTTCAAAAGATAGATGGAATATCTCGGATTCATAGTATATCTTGAAGGAATCTTTGTAGTAGACTCAACCAAATTTAGAGATGTTAAGAGTGGCAACCTCCAACGATAGCTAAGGAAGTGAGAAGTTTTTATGGCTGATTGGATGATATTGAATTTTCATTAAAAATTATGCCCTAATAGCTGCACCTCTGATTTGTTGAAAAAGTAAACTACTATTGTCTGGACACCCATTGAGCAAGCCAATTTTGAGCAACTCAAGAAACATTTGGTAACAGCACCTGTTTTAAAGCTACGTGACCTAAGTCAAGAGTTAGACACAAGTTCTCTTGCACTAGGTTGTGTGCTTATGCGGCAAGGTCATCCGATAGCCTATTTCTCAAGGAAACTGAAAATCCATAAGATGAATTATGCTATCCATGATCTCAAGCTATTAGCTGTGATCCATGCCCTCAAATTGTGGTGACACTATTTGCTTGGAAGCAAGTTTACTTTGGCCACTGAGCACAAAAGTCCCAAACGGATCTTTATGTAACCAAACCTCAACATGAGGCAATGTCGATGGATTGAAGTCTTGCAAGATTTTATTTTGAAATCAAGTTCAGACCTGGAAAAGAGAACGTGATTGCCAATGCATTATATCGTAAAGCTTTTCTAAATGCACTTATCATTGAAGGTCCATCTAAAGGACAAGTACATGAACAAGTTCTTGTTTAATAAGTTGCTCAAGGTACAACTTGGGTACATTGTATCTCTAACTTGATAGTGGCCTGTAGGCTATTTATATAGCCTCTACCAGGCTAAGGTTAGGGTTTCCCTTGCCCCTAGGGCTATTCACACCCATCTTCCCTCATACTCTCTTGCTTATAGTGGGTTCCTATGCCTATCTTCTAACACCCCCTCTCAATGCCAGGGTGGCATTGGATTACAAGGCATGTAAGATGTCCCCCTGTTTCTTGGGATGCCTTTATAAATCAGGCTTACAAGAGTGTTTTAGGTAGATGATTTAAAGAGTCAAAATAGTTGATCTTCAGATGGATTAGAGGCATAGTTGGCCACCAATTCTTTGTGTACATCAGGAGTGTTGGGGCATTTACTAGTGATATGCCTGTCTTCTTGCATTTGTTACATTTCATTTTCTCAGGATACTTCTTTCAATAGTTGTTTACAAGATGTCCTTCTTTCTTACATAAAGAACATCTAGCGAGAGCTGTATGTACCAATACTTAATCACGGGAAGTTGAAGATGCCTGACCATTGTTGCTTTCTTTGTGGTTACTCTTTTCTTCATCCAAACAAGATTGAATGGTACTTTCCAATGTAGGATCTGGAATGTTGGTGAGAGTGGTTACAAAAGATGTTGCACCGAACACACACAAAATGCACAAGGAGAAGCTCACTCAAGAGACAAGAAGAGAGATGGAGGCCAAAACGTTTTCTTGCTAATTTTTTCTTCTTCTTACACCTACTTTTCAATGTACACAAAGTATAAATAAGATACAACATAAAGGAAAGTGGCCTACTAAGTCAAACAATGCATAACCGACTACATTAGTCGACTGGCGCTATAACTATGCCAGTTGTAAATAGGTGTAACAACCTGAATATAATAAGTAATGAGTCAGTGGCCATGTGAGAGTCATAATGCATGTGGACCCATCTAACCAGGCGGTCCATCATCATCAATGTTTTCGTGTGTTGAGCTTGTCATCTCAACACTCCCCCTCAAGCTTAATTACATCTCTGCAACTCCAAGTAAGCTTCGAAACTTTTGAAGCTTCTCTGTACCCAATGCCTTCATGAAGATGTCAGCTATCTGATCATGTGTGATGACATACACCAAGTCCATCTCACCTGCTAGTACATTCTCTCTCACAAAGTGGTAGTGTACCTCAATATGTTTTGTCCTAGCATGGAACATAGGGTTCCTAGCCAGCTGTATACTGCTCATGTTGTCACAATAAATGACAACTGGACCTTCCACCTGCACATCTAAATCAGCCAATAACTTTTGCAGCCATACTACCTCACATGCTGCAATAGCAGCACCTCTATACTCAGCCTCTGTACTTGACAAAGCAACTGTAGTTTGCTTTTTGCTGCTCCAAGTAACTGCTGCACTACCAAGAGAGAACATGTATCCGCTGGTAGATCTTCTATCAGACATACTACAAGCCCAATTTACATCTATGTATCCAAACACCTGTACATCTATACCTACCTCATAGAAAATTCCATAATGTAATGTGGACTTCACATATCTCAATATGCATATGACTGCATCCAAATGTGGCTTTCTAGGTACTTGTATAAACTGACTCACAAGACCAATAGCATAGCTCAAGTCTGGCCTTGTAATGGTCATGTAGATCAAACTCCCCACTATCCTCCTGAACATAGTAGGGTCTTCTATCTCATCCCCAACATCAGCACTCAACTTTACATTCTGCTCCAACGGGACTGAAAGTGGTTTGCATGCTGTCATACCATACTTGGACAACATATCCAAGCTATACTGTCTTTGGGACAGCCATATACCATCATCACATCTGATCACCTCAATGCCAAGGAAGTACCTTAGCTCACCTAAATCCTTCATCTCAAACTTCTTCTTCAAAAAGTCCTTGACTTCAGCAATCCCACTATCACTATCACCTGTAATAATTAAGTCATCCACATAGATGACTATGATGACCAAACCTGCATCTCCCTTTCTCACATAAAGTGAGTGATCAACATCAGAAACATAAAAGCCAATATTGACAAGATACTCTCTGATCTTGTCAGGCCATGCTCTAGGTGCTTGCTTGAGCCCATAGAGCGCCTTCTTCAACCTGCACACATACGTGGGATGCTCTAAATCTTCATAACTTGTGGTGATCCATATATACTTCTTCCTGCAAATCACCATGCAAGAAGGCATTCTTCACATCCTTTGCTTCAACCTCCAACCTTTGGCTACTGCCAAAGGAATCACACATCTGACAATTGCCATCCTAGCAACTGGACTGAAGGTTTCTTCATAATCTATGCCATATGTCTGGGCATAGCCTTTTGCAACCAGCCTAGCTTTGTACCTACTAATAGAACCATCTGCATTGTGCTTAATCTTATAAACCCACTTACATCCAATAGATTTCTTGCCCTTTAGCAATGATACTAGATCCCAAGTCTTATTGGCCTCTAATGCAGCCATCTCCTCATCCATTTTTGCATCCCAATGAGCATGACCAACAGCCTCCTCAAAACATGTGGGCTCAACATCCTCAATCACTTTCACCATATAAGCATAATGGTGAGCTGCATAACCTTCAAAACCAAATCTGTTAATAGGGTATCTCACCCTGCTAGACCTGTGTACCACTGGATCACTCAATGGAGTCTTTGCATTGACGCGTGCTCTCTGCGCACCTAGAGTCCCCACTGAAGGAATGCCAAGCTCATCATCCAAGCTCTCTGAGCCACCAGAGTCTCCATCAAGAACTGCATCAATGTCATCTGACACTTTATTCTTTCCTTTGTCTTTACTTGTAGTGCTTCTAGATACACCTGAAGATATAGAGATACTCCTTAGTCTCCCAGACCAAGGACTGCCAGATGATGTCTCTGGTCCACTAAGAGTTCGTGATTCTTGCTTTTCAGCCTGCACATGAGTGTCATGATCATCATCATCATCCAATGCATCACCACTAGATGCATACCAACTACTCATTTCATCAAAGATGACATCCCTGCTCACTCTGAACTTACATGTGACAGGGTTATAACAACGATATTTTTTTTACACTAAAGAGTATCCAAGAAAGACACAGTTTTCAGCCTTTGGATCTGGTTTCTTCCGCAACTCATCTGGCACATGAACATGTGCAATACAACCAAACACTTTCAAGTGTGAGACATCAGGCTTCTTACCTGTAAAACATTCTTCAGGGGTCATACCATGAACTGTAGCTGTGGGAGTTCTGTTCATAATATAAACAGCATGTATGAACAGCCTCAAACAAAAAATGCTTAGGCATATTCTTTTCAGCCATCAAGGCGCGTGCAACTTCTGCAATATGCCTGTTTTTCCTTTCTGCAACCCCATTTTACTGTGGGGTATACCTGCATGTGAACTATCTCTTTATCCCATGAAACCTCAAAAAATCACTGAACTCATTCGAGAGGTACTCTCCCCCTCCATCTGACGACCTCAAGCACTTTACTTTCAAGCCTGTTTCTCTTTCAACTGCAGCCTTGAAAGTTCTAAAGTGCTCAAACGCTTCACTCTTTTCCTTCATAAAATATACCCACAGCTTTCTAGAACAATCATCAATGAATGTGACAAAGTATGAACTGCCTCCAAGAGATACATTTTGTGTAGGCCCCCAAATATCTGTATGCAAAATATCAAGGATATTTCTGCTTACATCTCTATCATGTGAAAAGGGTTGTCTTGCCTGCTTACCAAACTGACATGCTTCGCACACCTTATGAAATTATGCAATTCTAAATGTAGGCAAACATGTAACCAACCCTTTGGACTGCATTAATTTCAGCCTTTGTACATTTGCATGTCCAATGCGTTTGTGCCAAATTTCAATATCTGCAACAATGCCTTTTCCTTTAGCACACATAGCAACATTCATAGTAGGAATTCCAGCATCCATAGTAAACATACGTCCAACTCTACTTCCCTTTGCAACCAACTTGCACTTGTCATTGAAGTCTTCTACAAAGCAGCCCTTTGCATTAAATCTGACTTGCAGCCCTTGCTCTACCATCTGACCGACTGACACCAAGTTCTTTGTAATTGATGGCACATGTAATACATCTGAAAGACTCTTTGTCTTACCATCATGCAAGGACAAGGAAACTTTTTCAATGTGTGAAATTGGGTGGTATGAATCATCACCCGTCTGCACATAACCTGCATTTTGCAAATCCTGCATCTCTCCAAATCATTTTGCATGTCTTGTCATATGATTGGATGCACAACATACCAAACATCATCATGTGGTCCCTTTCTTGTAACAGCATTCAGCATATGCTGCATAACTAACAAGCATTCATTTTTGTCTCATTCTGTCATGAAGACGATGCATAGTTTCCTTGCTGCAACTTACCACTGCGAATATCATCTTTCTTAGTATAACATTGGGCTGCAATATGACCTGTTTTGCCATAGTAGTGACACACAATACCAGAGTTGTTAGAACCTATGTTCTGCCATCCACCTCTTACTCTAGAGCTCCCCCCGCCTCTAAAGTTTTCTCTGCCTCCAGAAACCTGCATTTCACCAAATTGTTGATTGAACCTGTTTTTCTGGTTATCGCCAGCACGTTCCATACCACAGCCTCTCAAAGAGGATCTTCCACATTTCCTTTTTGAACTTGAGTAAAATTCTTGGACCTATTCACCATTTCTTTCAGACAAATCACCCTGCATATTGATCTCTTCAGTATTCATGAGAGAGATCAACTCATCAAAATTTGGAAATGGCTTCCGTACATATACTGAAGTAACAAATGATTTCCATGCCTTCTCATTGTTAAGGCCACTCAGAGTGGATGAAATCAAATCATCATTATCTGCTGCAAAGCGGAATCATGGCACTCTTCCAAAATGAATGGCACCTCGTCAAGCATCACACATCGGTGATAGATGTCATCAACCCCTTGCCGATATAATGTACCTGCGATCAAAGCAAACTTTAATGCCTACTGCTTAATTTTCCTTCTCTCAGCTTTAGATAGTTCAGATCTAGCCTCTCCTGTTGATAAATAATGCGTTATTGCAAAAGCTATCCCTACAAAATCCTGTCATATGGTATTGTTGAAATAGGCCTCATTTTTACCAATGACTAGGTGCTTTCTCTTCTAATCACCTTATCATCCTCTATATGCTAAGACCACTTACTTCAATCTATGAGGATACACCCTCCTCCCTGATCTCTCTAACTACAAAGGATCAAATTGAAGATTGAGACTCAATGTCCTTCTCATAGCTAGACTTAGGAGGAGCACAATTGCATCTCAAGTCCCCCTCAAGACTTTGGGTCCTTGCTTTATCTTTTGATCTTATGCATATGTAGAAGATCAAAAGTATGCTTGAGATATGAACTTCATGCTCAACCATAATTTTAGAAGAATACAATAAGCATTCATCAGCCACTCTTATGTTAGGCCACCAAAAAATGGATGCCACAAAAAAATTTAGCTAGCTTGGTCGTGCACATCATGAGTGTCATGAATGGTACACAATATTTAGGGTTCATTGATTGAATTTTATCTTTAAGCAATCCTCCCACCCCTTTAATTTTTTTGCGAAGGGAAAAGGAGAGTGTGTATGTGTGTAATTTTGTGGAAGTGCAATATTTTGTGAAAGTGGAGTTAGAGAGAGGGAGAGAGAGAGAGAGAGAGAGAGCATGAATATATGGTGAGCGCAGCATAAAGAAAGGATCAGTACAGTCTTAGTAGGTCTATCTTCCCTCGCGCTAGCATGGCAGAAATGATTTGAGTATCACCATCATCATCATCATCCATTGGATCATCATTCTTACTAGGAACATTTCTACAAGTCTTGGTAGAGATCTGATCTTGCAATCCGTAGCTCCACTTTGCATTCAATCAAATCTCAGGAAAGCAAAGGCAGAGTCATTATGGATGTAGTACTTCAAAGATCCCCCATAGTGGTGGAAGTCGATACAATTGCAATAGAAAGGTAGTTTGCCCCAATATATCTAATTACAATGTATTCAACCTTTGCATCTGATTATGATGTATTCAACCTTTGCAAAACATGAAATCTTGTGAGCTCTCATAGAAACATGGCTTTTTCAACCTTTGTATCTGATTATGATGTATTTGACCTCTACAAAACATGAAATCTTGTGAGATCTCATAGAAACATAGCTTTTTCTTTTGCTACACTGCAATCCCAGGCCAATGCAAGGTCTCTAGATTTCAAGCACAAAGTGATAGCAAAGTCCTTATGGTTGGATAGATGGTACAATCCAACCTGGGGTTTTGAAGAGGTCAGAAAAACTACATCAATGCTAACACTCAAACTAAGCAAAGCCAAGCCTCAAGAGGAGAAAGGAGCTGCTTTTTGAGAGGAGATTGCTCATGTTGTGGGACTTTTGAAGGCTTATGCAAAGAAAAATGATTTATTCAAGGGTACAAATCTACATGAGGACATTCACAAATGAGGGTTTATTGAAAGAAGCCCCTATGTTGAAAGCATTTTAATAACCATGTATGCTAAATGTAGGGCTCTTGCAAAAGCATGACAAGTGATTGACAAAGGTACTATTCACGATAGATTCTCTTGGACTACATTGATTGCAAGATACATACAAAATGGCCACAATGATGAAGCTCTAAAATGCTTCGATAAGATGCATCACAAAGGTCATTTTCGTGAATTAGTCACCCTTTACACATGCATTGAAAGCATGTACTAGTGTAGGAGCACTCAATAAGGGCAAAAAAAATCATGATGAGATTGCAAGATTAATATTGTTGGAGGAATATATTGTACTCAGCAATGCCTTGGTGAAAATGTTTACCAAGTATGATATTTTGGGAAAAGCACCAGTGTTGGATGAGCTTCCTATCCAAGTCATAGTCGCTTGGAATGCACTAATTGCAGGGTATGCATCAGCAAGGCAAAGAAGCAATGAAATGTTTTGATAAGGTGCAGCACAAGGGATACTCCCCCAACCACTGTATCCACCTTTATTTGTGCCTTGGGTCACTTGACAAGGGCGAGCAAATCTACGATCGGATCATTAGACTTGCATGGTTGGGGAGAAATGTTGTGCTTGATAATGCTTTGGTGGCCCTATCTCTCTCTCTCCACAATAACTCACCACTCTTCCTCTCTCTCTCTCTCTAAAGTTATTAAATGGAGATAAATAATAATTTACTCTCCCTCTTTACCTCCCCCATGCTCTCTCTTTCTCTCTCTCTCTCTCTCTCTCTCTCTCTCTCTCTCTCTCTCTCTCTCTCTCTCTCTCTCTCTCTCTCTCTCTCTCTCTCTCTCTCTCTCTCTCTCTCTCTCTCTCTCTCTCTCTCTCTCTCTCTCTCTCTCTCTCTCCCCCCTTCCCTACATGCTCGCTCTCTAGCAACAACAATTTGTTGCGCCGATGGCATGGTGGCAGCAGTTCGTTGCGCTAATGGCAAGGCAGTAGCAGTTCATTGTGTTAATAGCATGAGTGTTGTAGGGTTCTTGATCGGCTCTCCACCATCGATTTGTAGCGGGTTCTATTGGTTCTTGTGCACCCTTGGTTTAGGGAGCCATCAAGTTGCAGCATATGCCTCTCTTCAGTGCAGACAATCCTCCACAATGCCTCTCATCCAACCTACTAGTGGATGGCGTAGCCACGATGCCTCTTATCTAGAACAACACCTCCACAATGCCTCTCGCTAGTGCCCCTATGGTGACTCTCATCCTGCACCTACTTGTGGACCCTTGGTTCGTTCAGGGAGCCATCAAGTTGTAGTCTACATCCTTTCTCAATGCAGAGACACTGTCCCCCACTATGCCTCTCATCCAACCTAGCTACTTTCTTGTGGACTATTGGCATAGGGAGCCATGAACTTGCAATGTACATTTTGTCTCAGTGCGGATGACACCTCTCAAGTTGTATAGCTCCACTGACAATCTTCTCATCACTAGGTAAAATGTTTCTATTTTTCCTTGAATCAAATCATAGAAGGAGAACATTACCACTCTGCTTTTCAGCATGTCCACCTGGATCTACAAACTTCCTAGTAGCTTATCCTATTAGCTTCTCATCACCTCTGACATTGAATTGAGTTGGAAAGACTACATAACCCTTCTTGGTAGCTTACCATAGTAGCTTCTCCTCACTTTGAGTATGATTCCTTCCCTTAAGATAACTTGGGAATGGTTTGTTGCCCCTTGTGAGAGCCTCACATACACGGATTTAGCTTATATTTATACCTTTTTGGCTATTTGATGTCTTTTTTAGGGTTGCAAAGCCTTATATGGGGAACACACATGATTATGTACATGTTTAGGAAGGGCTCGTGTGTTTGTAGCAAGCTATGTGTTTGTAGTAGCATTAAGTGGGCTATGCACTCACTCCAAAGTAACGTATAATAAATTTGTTGTTAGCTTTTGTAGGGTTGGTGGCTTGGTAGAAAATGATTGTTAGTGGCAACGCAAAGTGATTAGTAAGGTTACAAGAAATGGTGGGTTAGTGCCTTGTAGAGTTGGTTAGCATCCTATGAGTTGGTAACAAGCAATGTGGTGGCTATGTGTTCTAAGTTGGCAATGTAAGTGGATAACAAACAACACAAATGCTCGTGTATTTGTAGTGGGCTATGTGTTTGTAGTAGCATTAAATGGGAAATGTGTTCTCTCCAAAGAACGTACAATATGGATTTCTTATTTTCTTTTGAAGGGTCGGTGGCTTGGTAGAAAATGATTGCAAGTGGCAACACAAAGTGAGTAGTAAGGTTATAAGAAATGGTGGGTTAGTGCCTTGTAGGGCTGGTTAGCAACTTGTGAGTTGGTAATAAGCAATGTGGTGGCTATGTATTTTGAGTTGGTAATGCAAGTGGATAATAAAAAATGTAAATGCTCATGTGTATGTAGCAGGCTATGTGTTCATAGTAAAGTGGGCCATGTGTTCATTCCAAAAAGTAATGTGCAATGGATTTGTTTTTAGCTTGTATGGTTTGTGGGTTGATATAAAATGAATGTTAGTGGCTGCGCAAAGTGAGTTGCAAGGTTACCGGTCAATGGTGGGTGAGTGCCTTCTTGTAGGGTTGGTTAGCATCTTGTGAATTTGCAATAAGAAAATGTGGCAGCTATGCGTTGTGAGTTGGCAATGCAAATGGGTAACAAAAAATTAAGTTCTCATGTGTCTGTAGTAGGCTATGTGTTTGTAGTAGCATTAATTAGGCCATGTATTCATTCCAAAGCAACATACACTAGATTTCTTTTTAGCTTTTAAAGTTGGTGGCTTGGTAGAAAATGATTGTTAGTAGCAGCACAAAGTGAGTAGCAAGGTTATAAGCAATTGTGGGTTATTACCTTCTTGTATGATTGATTAGTGCCTTGTGGGTGGGTAACAAGAAACGTGGTGGCTATGTGTTTTGAGTTGGCAATGTAAGCAATGTAGATGCTTGTGTGTTTTAGATGGTAATGTGTTTATAGTAGTATTAAGTTCCAAAGTAATGTACAATGGATTTCTTGTTAGCTTTTGTAGGATTGGTGGCTTGGTAGAAAATGATTGTCAATGGCAATGCCAAGTGATTAGCAAGGTTATATGCAATTATAGTTATTGCCTTGTATGGTTGGTTAGCACCTTATGAGTTGGTAACAAGAAAATGTGGCAATTATGTGTTTTGAGTTGGCAATGTAAGTGGGTAACAATCAATGTAAATGCCCATGTGTTTGTGGTAGGCTATGTGTTTGTAGTAGCATTAATTGGGCCATGTGTTCATTCCAAAGCAATGTACAATGGAGTCCTTGTTAGCATTTTTAGGGTTGGTGGCTTGGTACAAAATGATTGTTAGTGGTTAGTGGTTAGAGGCATGGCCACTAGTGCCACATGCAGATAAAGGATGGGTTAGGCTTTGTAGTATCTGACCTAAACGATCTAAGACTTGCACTTTTTGCTTTGTGTTGGTGTCCCAAGATTTTTTGGCACACAAAGACACAAGGCTTTCCTCATCTCTGCATTGTGCATGGCTTTTGGGTCCCACATCCTCGTGCCTTGACACTAAAGAAGCACCATGATTAGTGTAGTGATGCACCTAACCTAAACAATCTAAGGCTTGCACTTTCCACTTTGTGTCAATGTCCCACGCTTTGCTTGGCACACAAAGACATAAGGCTTTCCTCATGCATGCATTATTGCACATGCTATTTGGGTCCCACATCCTCATGGCACTGGCACTAAAGAGGCACCATGATTAGTGTACTGTTGCACCTGACCTAAACAATCTGAGGCTCGCACATTTTCTCTTTGTGTTAGTGTCCCATTTTCCTGGCACACAAAGACACAAGGCTTTCCTCATGCTTGCGCTATCCAGGGTGTCCAAGTCCCACACCCTCATGGCTTGGCACCAAAGAGGCACCATGATTAGTGTAGTCATGCACGTGACTTAAATAGATTTGAGGCTTGCACCTTTTGCATTGTGTTGTTTTCCCATGCCTCACTTGGCACATAAAGACACAAGGCTTTCCTCATGCCTACACTGGGCATGATGTTTGGGTCCCATGTCCTCATGGCTTGGCACCAAAGGGGCACCATGATTAGTGCAATCATGCACTTGACCTAAGCGAATTGTAGCTTTCTCATTTCAGGGAGAGACAAGGAAGAGAGAGAGAGAAAGAGGGGGAGAGAGAGAGAGAGAGAGAGAGAGAGAGAGAGAGAGAGAGAGAGAGAGAGAGAGAGAGAGAGGCTCGAGTTATCTTATGTGTACCTACTAAACTTAGCATGTGTATGTACCATTGAGAAAACAATGCAACAAGAAAATCTATGTAAATTAGATAGGAAGCTACTTGTTGAAACATGCAAATACGAGCTACTTAGTGCCATTTTAGCTATGGATTGTGATGAGATGAGAGAGTTTTCTTGGAACCTTGGAAAAAGGTATGTGTTAACGTGCAAGGTGATTTCTAAAACTAAAAAACACACAAAAAATGAAGTCCTTGGACACTTGTTGGGAAAGATAGACTTAGATATCACCATGACTAGATGGATTTCTAGCATGATTGGGAATATTATGGAAACTTGGAACAAGAGTAAATCTAGTTTTAGGGAAAAGTTTAATGGTGAGAAAGTACACAAATGGGATTGCTTTTATGCTGAAATACAAGTTGCCAAAAGAAAATCTGATAGAAGTGTCAACCGAACAATTTCTTGGTAGAAAAAGAAGCACTCTACATACGTGAAAAGTCTTGCTTCCACTCCAAAGACAAGATGTGAAGCACAAGATCTCCATATTCTTTGTGCACGTATGCCCAATGTATATACAAATACATATTTGAGTGAAAGTGAGATAGCCTAGGGGGAGAATAATTGGAAAGAGGCACATATGGTATAGTATTCAAAGTGAAAATTATAGGTGTAATTGGGTTTGATCCGAATAGAATCTATGCTAGAAAGTGTTATAAAGGGAAGAATTATACAAGGCAAGCATAGCAACATAGGGAGATCATAATGCAAATTAGACACCAAGTACTAGTGTGTGTCATTGTAGCCACTGCTGAAGAGCCCTTGTGGACAATTACAACGTACTTTAATGGAGGTAGCCTTGGGGATTTCATGACCCATCTCCCTTCATTGCATGGACGATTCACAATATTTTTTCACCCATGCAAGGGCAGGAGAAGTTGTGATGAAGATATTCAATTAGAAAGTGATCAAATATGATGAATCACTATATTTTGCATATGTGTCTTATGTGTTATGAATGCTTTAATTTTGGGAATGTGTCGACTACACAAAGCGAGGTGGATGCACACAGATTTACATGCAAAAAAAATTGTTTTGGATTTTGTTGGTGAAGCGTGCCATGTGGGAATAATATACTAGGGCTCTAGATTTCTCAGAGCAACAAAGGGAATTTGCAAAGCCATCTAGAGAGTGTCACGATGATGATGAAACATATGCAAGAAAATTGAATCACTACAAAGTAGATCATGCACGAAGGAAATGGCTAGCCTCTGAGTTAGAAGATATAGCATTGAAGGGCTCTTATACACCCATTTCAGATGTTTATGCATTAGGATCAATGCTAAGGGAGATTGTTCAATTCTATGAGGATTCCTCATACTACTTTGACTTAAAAAAAGCTATCACTCCCTCCTTTCAAATGATAAAACACCTTGGGAGGATTACCTTGGGAAGAACAAGGACCATTTCTTTATTAATTGGTGTGGATGGAAATTAAAACAGAGAATTATGGAAGGACATGTGTATGGCTTACATGATCAAGACTTTCTACATTTTGGAAAAAAGCTTGTTGGTTCTCTTGATAACCCTACTTGACAACTTGCAATTAGTAATGTTTGGATTACACTCAATCATGCTACAATCATTTACAACTCATTTTCCATCAATCAACACAAGCTAGGAGATGGAGATACACAAAGAGATGATTGCCAGAACTGGGCAGCTACCCAAAGGATTGCAAGCAAACAAGTGCAATATCGTAGGAGGCAACTACAGAGGAGAGAGAGAAGCATACAAGGAACTATGGCATATTTGCATATTGTGGCTGATGACATTGATATTTTCTTATCACTACATTTAAACTTGAAGGAGCGTGTGGTGCTGGTAGCCAAGGTTAGCTTCTTCTTCTTCAGACTTTGGAGGTTGTGGCTACATCAACATGCCACGTATAACTTGAAGACAAACTTCATAAGTAAGGAGTCCTACACAAATATTCAACTTTCATGCTATTTTTTTGTGTTTCTCATAAAGATGTTTTGTGAACTTTTTCCTACTCTCAAGTTTCCATCACATCTCGCTTTATCAAATGCAGCTAAAATTTATTTTAGTAAAATTGGAGGTATGGTGGGACAAGAAAGAACCTTTCACTTTGCAGACCTTTTGCATAGTGTTGGTAGTTTGAATAAGATCGCCATGCATGAATGTAGTTTAGATGGGCTAATCTTCTCAAGGGCTCACAAGAAGCAAGAGAATATATGGAAGTGTTTGAATATACAAGAAAATATTTCAAAGGCAGATCTAGATAACTATGAATGTGTGGCTTCAAACGAATAATAGTAGATGAAAGAGGGCTTGCAACAAGCACAAACATTGTGTCAGTCATTGGGATTGAAACCCCATAAGGCATGTAACTTAAAGTGGTGGTCACAGCCTTGGAAGGATATAGATTCTATGTGGTCAAAGATAGATGATGAAATTTGGAGGTGGGGGGCTGATGAATATGATGACTTTGGACAACCAACCAGTGATGAAAAACAATTAGAGGATTCAGATAGGGATTATGATGCCATTTCTCTTGGTGAGATTCAACATGAAATTGATGGGCTCTTAGATGAGGTTCATGCCTCAAGTATTGCTGAAGATTAACTCAACAATGGAAGTTGATGGAAAGTATATCTTCAAGACTACATTGGTTAGTCAATTGAATGGGAGTTTGACTTTGACAAAGGATCAATTGACAAGAGTGATGCAAGGTGTCTAATTTGACCCTAAACCAAAATCACAATCTCAAAGCAATGTGAATTTATTTGGGATAGGTTCTGATTGTGCAGTATATTTTGTGTATGATAGACAAGATCAAGGAACTAGTAAGCACCCAAAGAGAGATGGGAAAGCCACAAACTTAAATAAAATGGATGGGTTTCATAGCACCTGCTACCTTGGCAGAGTCTAAAAGATGAGGAAAAAAGTAGGAGATAGATATGTGGATTGTAAACGAGGCTTTGATTTGACAGATCAACCTCAAAGCATAGAAGTTTAGCTTGGTTGGTACTAGAGGGTGAAAGAATCACGTATGTTCACATATGAATTAACATACTTGAACATGATTTCCATAGAGTCAGTGATCGCATTGGCAAATCTAACATAAAATCCATCAAATGAAAGATATCAACTAGATGAGAATGATTATAAGTTGTTTGATTACTTTGTCAAGTGTGTTGAGTAATCACATGCATGCTCAAAGTAAGTGATTTCAAATTCGGACAAGCTTTGTATTTTCTTTCTAAATAAGCTTGTTACACTTTTTATAGTCCTTTTTCCTATAGGAAATGTATCTTCAAGCTAGCACCTCACAAGGCTAGGACATACTCTTTGCACCTGAAGTATTGCTACCAAAGTGTTTTTTTTCACCTCACAATGCTAGGACATACTCTTTGCACCTGAAGTATTGCTACTGGAGTATGTTTTTGTTGCTAAAGTATTAAGGTGTTGTATTGGGATTACATCATGGCCAAACTATATTGTATATAGTGTTTGTACCGTCTAGTCTTGTTTTGATTTTAGTTATGCTAGGTACTTTGTATGTGTTGTTGATGAGTGCTTAACATAATAAATTTGCTTTTTTCTTGCTTTCAAAACAATGTTGTCCCATTTTGATCTTTTGGGATTCTCCGACAACATTATGCATGGAGATAAATAGTGATGAAAGCAATGGGAGACAATTTACTTATGTTTGCTTCTTTTACATAGTATATATATATAGATCTTCCTATACTATAGAGTCCAAATGTACAGGATATACTTTGAACATGTGGATCTTGGAGATTTAAGCATATAGCTTTATGTCATAGTGCTATTGTAAAATGTTGTAACATCCTTTTTGCAAAGTAGAGAAAGGATCCTTGCACATATTGTAAAGTCTCAAGTTTTTTTAAAGTTAGAATATGAAAATTAAGAATGCTTGTACGACTAGTTAGCATGTGGGGTCAATTCTTGTGTTGGTTTTTATGTTAAAATGTCCTACCATCAGACCAAGATATCAGGAGATGATGAAAGCTTCAATTTATTTTCTAGTGATACAATGAGGCCTTGGGTGCATAGGAGCATTTTGAAGAGAAGAATCAAAGAAAACTCAAAAAAACATGCTTTCATCATGGTGAATGCAATGCCATCTATATATGTTATGAAGTTGTACCTATTAGGAGGGGAGGGAGGAGGTTATATATTGACTATTACGGGTTTATGTATTATGTAAATAAATCCTTGTGTGAATGGCGGTGTGGGAATTCAAAAGATTTTAAGTTTAATCCTTGGTAAGGGATGTATGGGGGGGAAAATGAGCTATCCAACTATGTGAGATAGAGGCAGGGATTTGAGATGAATCAAATCATACTTTGCATGTAAATAGTGAGATTATCCCTTTGGCTTGCTAGCTAAATTGGATGAGATGAGTATGATGAGAACTGATAGCTTAATGGTGATATGGAGTCTTTGCATGAATGTAGCATCGTGTTGCCATGCGAAGGACTTATATGGACAAACAATGATAAAATATGTAGAAGTGCATCATTTGATTGATAGTTGGGTATGCTAATTGGTCACCATGATGATGTGATGCATTTCTATCCTCCTTTCTTGATCATTAGAATAGACCTCCTCCCTTTCATGTCTATTAACCTTCTTATGAAACCTTTGAAAAAGTAGATCTTTTTGGGCCCTTTAACATGGGCAGGTACACTAGAGATGGGGTCTTCAACCACATGGAAGAACTACAAGCATGGATTGGAGGTTAAAATCACAATATTTTATTGGGGCTATCTTGAAAATTCATATGGATTCTTTATGTTTTAGTTAATCACCTATTTCTATGGTGAAGGTCAAGATGAGACTACGCTAAAGTTGGGAAATCCATTGGTTTCTAGAGTCCCTTTCATAAAGGGGAGGCTCTCACATCATCACAAAATTCTTTAAAATTTGATCTCGAGAGCCATGGTCTTGGTCTTTTGAAAGAAAAATCTATGTTTTATGTTGTGTAACTAGATCCTAGGTCTAGAAAATCCATGTAATGGGTGTTTCTTATATGGGATTTATTCACCTTTTCAAATACAAAAACGTTTACTCACATGAGAGCCCCTCCAAATCTCCCTAAAGGTGTAATTGATATCATTTCCTATCTTAAGCTAGTCTAAAATATGTCCCTTGTATATTTAATTATATCTACTACTCAAGGTCATTACTTTGTATCTTATCTTGGCTCTTGCACCCATGATTTAGGCCATGATTATCGATGGTGGTTGTGCATGGTTCCCAAAGAGGAATTTGCCCTCTAGTAGGTGGCTCTTGTATAGGGTTGTAAAAGCGCACAAGACTGCACACTCTAGTGTTTATGTGTGTATCAATCGAAGAATAAGGAAAGTTAATGAGGGTCTCATGATCCTTTGTGAAAATTCTTGAGTTACTATTATATTATGAGCTTTGGTTTTTGGGGTTTTTTGTTCCCTTATGTGGGTGGGTAGCTATAAATGTTTAGTTGTTCATCTCTATCAACTTCTAACAACATTTAAAATATTGATATGATGTTTGGATATTCGACTCGGATTATCATGAAAAACCTCAACGTAGAGTAGTGTGGCATTGTGTTTTTATTTGAACAATATAGAAGGGGTTATAAAAATGAACCAAATTAGATTTACAAAAGGAATATAAATATTACATTCAAATTCACAAAAGGGGTATATAAAATGGTGCAAATTTTTTAAAAAGGGTTTTTAAAAATATCATTTGAACACATGTTGTATAGAGGGTTAACCCAAGGTGGACTCCTTGGGCAGCATAGAAGATATGGATTGACCATGGAGATCTGAGCATTCAATCAATTAAAATACCGCAGCATCCACAATCTCGAAGGAGTGGTGACATCCAAAGAGGCAGTGGCAGATATGATAAAATGATGTCCAAACTTCAAGCCATGAGCATCAACAAAAACGTCCAAATTTTAGGCTAAGTTAATTGGTAGCAACATATGTGAAATGTGTCCAGGGTTGAGTCATTGAGGTTCAAGATGTCAGCAGGAGTTCTGATGTCTAGCATGAGCAACGATGTGCATGTTGATTCTGCAAAAAAAGACATCCAAGAAATGACATCTAAGAAAGATGAGCCTCACACCTTCCATATGCTTAGAAATAGTCATACTGCTAACTCTTGAGTGTCACTTTTCCACCCTTTTGTTGAGACAGAGAGACAGACGGAGGAAGCACATGTGGAGAGAGAAAGATGTTGGTATTGAATATCAACCACCTTTTGATCATCATGGTCCTTACCACATGAATAATGTGAAGGC